>NC_047671.1:1802500-2102500 GCF_011762505.2 Arvicanthis niloticus
CATGATTCTGTTTAATTCCTTTTCCTGTTTGGTTGCATTTTCTTGCAATTCCTTAAGGGATTTTTGTGTTTCCTCTTTAAGTGTTTCTATCTGTTCTTTGAGAGTGTTATTTATGTCTTTCTTAAAATCTTCTATCATCATCATGAGAAGTGATTTTAATTCTGAATACTGCCTTTCTGGTGTGATGGGGTGTTCAGGGCTTGCTATGATGGGGGAACTGGGTTCTGATGATGCCATGTAACTTTGGTTTCTGTTGCTTACGTTCTTGCGCCTGCCTTTTGCCATCTGGTTAATTCTAGTGCTACCTGTACTGCTGTCTCTGATTGAAGCTTGCCTTTCCAGTTATCTCGCTTGTGTCTGGTCTTCTAGGTGTCCAGATGTCTCTGTGATTTTTTTCCAGCTGCCCTGATTACAGTGGTATCTCTAGGATGCCTCAGGATATGGTGCCTCCTATGTAGCAGTCCAGCTAGATGTCTGCTGTTCTGGGTGCAGTGTCTCCTCTTGGATATCTCAGGATATGTTGTCTGACACTCTGAGTTCAGTTGTTCCTCTGTGGCTCTGGGTTGAGTGAACCTTCAAGTATGTCTCAGGTGGAATCCGGGGTCCACACAACTGCAGACTGCAGACCTGGTAGAGGTCTGGTCCGGGCCTCAGACCTGGGAGATGGGCAGAAGGGGTGTGCTAGCCGGCAGGGGCGCGGGGGGGGGGGGGGGAGCGGTATCTGCTGGATTCTGAGCACTCAGGGCACCCAGCTATGAGCTCAGGGTAGTATGTGGGTTTTCGTACCTAAAGCTGGTTGTGGGATCTGTGGATCCCCCAGAATGTGTCTGGCGGAATCCAGGTTGCCCTCACCCGCAGGCCTCAGATGGGAAGAGGGTCGAGCGGCGGAAAGGGAGTGCTAGCGCTGGTTATGGGTTCTATGGATCCCCCAGAATGTTTCTGGCGAAATCCGGGATGCACTCACCCGCAGGCCTCAGACCGGAGGAGGGGCGAGCGGCAGAAGGGGCATGCTAGAGCTGGCTATGGGTTCTATGGATCCCCCAGAATGTGTCTGGCAGAATCCGGGGTGCACTCACCCGCAGGCCTCAGACCAAAGCTATAATTTCTTAAATGGTACAAAATTTACTTTGATCTCAAATTTAAGGTTTTCATTGGTACAAGCCTCTTATTAATATAAAAATGAGATGAATATTGATACGCTCATGGGCATTGTGCCTGTATAACACATTTAGGAATACAATGCCTAGACCCAGCCCTTTTTTAACTTTTTTAACTGATTTGTGACGGTTAAGCTATGAGTTAAGGGACTATAGCAAATTCATATTTTTGAGTTTATTGTTAGGGTGTTTTCCATATTTTATTTAGAAATAGCTGAGAGGAGTGAACAGTCAACAGTCCAGGTTACCTTACATGGATAGTTGGTTTTCAAAACATTAGAAGTCCATAGAACTGACACTACAAATATTTATATATTAATGTTCATATTGACTAGAGACCTGTCTGCTCCTGACAGCTTCCTGTCGTGGATTCTAAGAAGAAATTGAGCATCCTTGGAGTTACTCCAGTTGTGTGGTAACAGCCACTAGGCAAGAATTGCCTCTCTCCATCTACAGACAAACTACTGTCCAGAAAAGGACACACATGCAGAATAGTCGACTGATTAATACCTGCCTAGACAGAGTAATCAGTCCTTAATAATCCTGCATCACCAAGGTTTGTCAGATGATTCTGGGCCAGAAGGCTGAAGATTTGATGCTCCAACGTTCGGTAGTATAGGGGCTTTTCAGGTGTTCAGAGGTCTCTATAAATTGGCTAAGTTTTAGAAGCTATGCTTTGTGCTTCCCACAATTATAGTTAACTCAGTCATTCTGGATTTCTGATGGGGTTGAAAACTTATAGCTATTTACACTAAGAGAAAAGACTTGAGTGGATGGTCGTCAGCTGACATTCATCCTAAAGCCAGGTTCAGAACTAAATGTTTTAGTTAGGATAGATGACAGAGGTGCTGGTTAGTCAACAAAAGGATGGATGGGGTATTAGGACTATCTTGTACCTCACTGGTACAAATTGGCATAATTATGCTCTAATTTTATTTTGAGAGAAAAGTTTCATTTTAACAGGAAGGGTGATGTGTAGGAGGAGCTAAGGTAGGAGGAGTACTGAGAGGAAGAAAAGGAGTAAGAAGAGGAGAAGAAGAAGGAGAGGAGAAGCTAGGTGATGAAAGAGAGAAAGAGGGGGGAGACAGGGAGGCAGATATTCATGTATCTCCACCAGTCAAAGATAGTTGTTGTATCTAGGTTGGTCAGTGGGTTACACCTCTGATTGAACAATTCCAAACTTATAACGCTTATGATTAACATTATTTTAAAAAAATGTATAAATGCAAAAAGGAAAAGGGGGCATGGGATAGGGGTTTCCTAAGGGGGGGGGGTAAATGGGGAAAGAGGATGGCATCTGAAGTGTAAATAAAATATCTAATAAAAAAAATTCAGTAGAGCTGAAAAGAATGAAAATGGGAAGATCAGGGTAACCTAAAACTTGGCAATATGAAAAAACTTGGCAATATGAACCTGGCTTTAGGATGAATGTCAGCTTGGCAATATAAAAAACACAGAAGGGAGACAATGCTGGAAAAGGAGTAAGCGTGTGTGTGTGTGTGTGTGTGTGTGTGTGTGTGTGTGTAGGTGGGCTGGGAGGAGAGGAGGGAGGCGGCCTGTTAATGGTCTGTAAAGTAAATAAATAAATAAGTGAGGGAAAAGGAGTCTGAAATATTCAGGTCTAGGAATTAAAAAGTTTTTTTTTTTTAAATTTCTTCCTAGACCCAATTATTATTCAGTAGTATGCTTTTTAGTTTCTATGAGTTAATGTACTATTTGTAGTTTCTATTGCTGTTGATATTCAGTTTTATTCTGTTGTCCCCAGATACAATTCATGATGTTATTTAAGTTATATTTGTAGAGACTGTTTTATGTCATCATATGTGGTTGATTTTGGAGAAAGTTGCATGAGCTTCTGAGAATAATATGTATTCTTTATTGATTTTATATATCTCTTAAGTGTATTCCACTTACAATATCGTTTAACTCTAGAATTTTTTTATTTAGTTTTTTTTCAGATATCTTGTCTACTGGTGAGAATGAAGTTTTGAAATCAGCTACTATCACTGTGGATGGTCTTTGAATTTTAGATGTAATAAAGTTTCTCTTAAGAAATTGGGTATGCCTGAGTTTGGTAAGTGTACTTTAGAAATGTAATATCTTTTTGATAGGTTTTTTTTTTTCATGAGTTTGAAATATCTCTATTTTTTATCATTAATTGTAGTTTGAAGTCTATTTTGTAATGCATAAGAATATCAGATATTTTCTTAGTTCCATTTGCTCAGAGTGAATTGTTTGAATCCTTGTCTCTAAGGTGGCATCCATTTCTGAATGAAAGTTTTATGTTTTTTGGAAACAGCAAAACATGAATCTTGCTATTTAACAAAATCTGCTAGTCAGTATCGTTTTAAAGGTATTACAACAATTCAATTAATATTGAGTTATTAAAATATGTATATTAATTCCTATCACTTTGTTGATTTTGTGATATTTTTCAGATCTCTTTTGTTTATCTGTTCTGGCACTATATATTTGTTCTCTCAGATCCCCCAGATGTCTTTATCTTCTCTTTAGTATTTCTTCTAGACTCTTCTGTAGATTGTACTTCTATAGTTGGCTTAGCAGTTATACATCTCTTTAAGCTGTTTATACTGCTTTCTTTTTTCTTTTTTTCTTTTATTGAAGATAGATTCCTTTCTCATATAGCACATCTTGATCGCAATTTGTTTCCCCTACTTTCATTGCTCCCAATTTCTTCCACCTTCAATCTCACTCCAGATCAACTCCCTTTCTTTCACCAGAAAAGAGCAGACCTCCAAGAGACAACTCCAAACATGACAAAACTATCATATCAAAGTTGTGCATGACAACCCAAAAGGACAAGAGTTCCAAAAGCAGGCATTTTGATATGGTTTGTGCTTCATCTTATTGAATGCAACCCAGTCCTTATAGCTTGCCTAGCTATAAGAGAGGACAGTTGAGACACTATAGCCCCCATATTGGAACCCTCATGCTTTTCTGCATTGTGTAATGATTATCTGTATGTTATCTAAATGCTGATTTCTCTGCTCCCATAACTTGTTGCAATCCAGACATGACATTGTAATGCTTCTGAGTACCTCCTTTTTTCAAATTTATGTAAACATTGCACCCAATTTATTCTCAGACTTGCCAATAAAAGCTGGTCAGCCAGTGCCTCAGCAGTAGAGAGAACAGAACTGGACTTCCACAAGCCAGGGGTGGGGTAGAGAGGAAATATCATGCAAAAACACATGGAACAGAGAGAGCCAAATCATTACTAAAATGTAAGTACCAAGTACCTAGGGGATTTTGGCTAGGAGATAGCTAGATTAGTTTAGAGGATTAGAATGGATCAATGACTGCTCAGTTATTATGCCAAAAAGCTTATCAAATGATTCTTATAGTCTCTGTCTTATTTATATGGGAGTTAGCCAGGATAGAGAAAAGATTATCATTTTAAAAATGCTTTTCCAATTACCTTCATACATTCCAGGAAGTTTCCACTATAGTAGGCTTCCAGACCACCCCCAAATCCTCCCCAATTAGAGCCGTCTCTCCCTGCACTTCCACTCAATCTACCCTCCTCCTCACAGTAACCCCCTCATCCCACCTTCCCCTAGTCCACCCATAAAGTCTATTCTAAGTCCCCCTCCTATAGAGATGCATGTGTCTCTTCTAGACCCCTCGTCTTTATCTAACCTCTCTGGATCTGTGGATTTTAGCTTGGTTATTATTTACTTAACAGCTATTTATAATAACATGTGTTAACATATGTTATGTAGCATAACTTATGTTAACAGCAGATATTTATGAATGAATTTGTACCATCTTTCTTGTCCAGCATCAGAACACTGATAACACAGGCACTAAGAACAATAATTAAATAAATGGGTGTTCTACTATATTTATTTTTAAGTTCCCAGCACCTGATCAGTAAATGTTGGCTGGTTCATATTTAATAAAAATGTAAGTTGAACATTTGTGATACTTTGTGTACTAAGAAACTTTCTTAGGTTAAGATAGGCGATGCTGAACTTTGATAAACATTTATGCATCTGTGATTTCAGGGCAACAACTCATGAGAGTTTTCACACATTGGCTATCTTCTGAGTTTCTGCTTCCCAGTAATAAAAAAGCAGGCTATTTACAAAGGTCCATTTGATCCTTTCAGAGAGCAGAGTAACAGAAGTTTATAATATATTGTCATGAATCAACTTTAATTTATGATGGAATTAGAACACTTTCCTACAGGAAACCTCTGTGTTCATTGATCCCAATAAAATATCATATATTTAGACTGACCTTCAGACTTTAAGGACAAGAAGAGAAGTTACAGAATGTTGAGGTACATGACTCATATGAAGAATATTCAGGAAACTAGAATATCTATGAACACCCGAGCCCTTAGAAAATTTGATTTAAAAATAGACTTTGTGATTGAAAACAGAAAAGAAGTCATGAAACTTGTGTACCCAGTCTTCTTCCTTCTGTTTATGGCTCCATTTCCAGTTATTACTATTTCATGGAGGATAAACGCAAAATAAAAATTATGGAGAACTAATCATTTTGGATGTGTAGTCCTGTGAAAATGACAACCCCATTCTTTTTTTTGGAACAATTTATGTGATATAAAGAGAAAAAAACAGCCCTAAAAACAGATGAAGGATGAGTTGTCAAGAGAGATTTGATTTTCAAATACACAGAGGTGATAACTGATGAAATCAAGGATGGACTTGCTTACAGGTACAAGAAGAGTAGGAAACAGAAGATTGGATTTGGGAGAAGTGCCCAGGTGGAGGCTAGGAAAGGGAATAGGTCCTTGTGCAGTATCAAGTGGGTGAGCAGCTGTGCTTGAAGATGAAGTTTAGAGATTATGAGGATCCCAATGAGGCACTTCAGGAGAGAGTGGGTGTTAAAGAGTCTGAAATAAAAAAAAATCAAGGAGAATGAGGATTGAAAAAAATACACCATTAGATTTGGTGAGAAGTAGGTCATTCCTTTATTTCCCAGGGCATTTTGGGGATGAACCTGCTTTCTGATTCTCTTCAGGTGAGCACTGAGGGCCAGTTATGATTTAAGCTGACTTTTCCAGGACACTTTTAAAAATAGAAAATGTAGGTCCAAGTAGAGAATGTGATGAATAATGAGATAGATAAGCATGCTCGCACCAGAGTGGTGTCATGGTGCTATTTACAACAGGAACTTGATGTTTTATTTTTTTGTGTGTTTTTTCTTTTTATTTAAAGATGAAGAGATAATAAGACAAATGAGGACAGTCACTTTTATACAGGTGTGAATAATCCATTAAAAGAAAATGTCAAATAGATGTCCGTCAATAGAAGAGGTGCAAAAATGGAATACATACATACAGTGGAATTTTACTCAGCTAAAGAATAATACATTTGTGAAATTTCAGGTCAATATGGATGGATCTAGAAATTACTACATAATTTAAGGTAACACAAACTCAGAAAGACAAATACCACAATTCTTTCTGATTGTGGATCCTAGTTTTTAACACACACACACACACACACACACACACACACACACATATATATATATATATACACATATACATATATATATATGAGATAGACGTTGGTATAAAACATGAAATGAGGAAGGAAAATGAGGGGTAAAGAGGGATTGAGGATATAAAAGCACATATGACATGAAAAGGGAAATTGAAAGTACACACAGAGAGGTGCAGAAGGTTCAGGGAAGGAGAATCAAGAAAAGCAAATATATTCAAAGACAGCATAAAAAAATCTAGTATCTTGTATACTAATTCTCAAAATAAAAATGTAAAAGAAAACAATGAGAAATAAATAATAGTGTTAATATTTAGAGCTGGAGAAAAGACACTGATTATTTTTGCCCATTGAATGTCTTCACCCAAATGAACTATTGTAGAACCTCTCTATAAAGAACCCTTCACTTTACCCACCAGAATGCCTGTGCCCAAAGTGTAAGTGATTTGCATTCAAAAATTCCCTTAAGTAAGTCAATGACGACAGTAGACAGTGTCATCATATTGAAAATCCTGTTTCCCTTAAAGTCATAATGAAGGCAGTAGTTGCTTGTTCTCTTCTGCAGAGTATATAATCAGCAGTTGGAAGTCTAACCAATTCCTTTCCAGTGGGGGTGGTGTATGAGAGCCCCAGTGTTACTGACCCCAGCTCTCACTTGTGACTTTCTTGTCCTCACCTCTGGAAACCGCTGCTGCTGTGGCCTAATCCACACCAAATTTCCCTCTCATATAGTGTGTTTCACTCCTGTTGTTTCTACTAAAAACAAAGCTATAAAGATTCTGTATCTTTGCTTGTTAAGGTGACTGTTATTAATAACTTATGTAATGTCATTCCACATGATTTAAACCACATTGTGAGTGCCACATGGGGAAATTGATATTGTAGATAAATTTTCTCAAACAGACAAACTTGACAATTACATAGAAGGTTT
Source organism: Arvicanthis niloticus (assembly GCF_011762505.2). Lineage (NCBI taxonomy): Eukaryota > Metazoa > Chordata > Mammalia > Rodentia > Muridae > Arvicanthis > Arvicanthis niloticus. Next base: position 1,810,084 of record NC_047671.1, read on the forward strand.
TCATTTTAAAAGAAATAATTGGAATAAATGAAAATAGCAGATAATTGTCCCATTAAAAAAGCACAGCTGGCTAGAGAGAGTAAAGAAAACAGTATAAGAAAGTTATGAGAAAATTAACAGCGAGTCTCCTAAATCTTGCTTCCAAACTGGGTGGCGTGCTGTTTTCTTTGGGTCTTATTTTCTACCTGTGGTTAGTCACTGTGAATGGTAGGGTACTTTGCTACTAATCTTCTACTTAATCAGTTCAGTAAAAAATTGAATTCTAGGATTGTTAGAGAGTGGAGCAAAAATTCAACAGTAGAACAGGAGTATTAAATTTTCTCTATCATCTACTTACAGGGTCCTTGTTCCAAACAGAGAGTCTCTGAATCCTTGCTGGCTGTTCAAGTTCATCCTCTTCTCTATTTCGGCATTCTAAGCTATAACCATCTATAAACGTCCTGTCTTCTGAGAATGGGAGCCTATTTGGTAACTGCTTTGCTGAGTGGTAGCAAGCTAGACCCTGTTAACCTGGGCTAGCATGGATCATAGAAAATTACACATAGATATGAATCTATTTTAGAGAAGAAATTATAGAGACTAATACTTTATGTTCAAAGGATGACTTGTTTGCTGAGAATAAGTGACTGTTGAGTGCTAAGCCCTAAACAGAGTATCTATACTGGCCCCTCCCAGGTCTAGGGAACAAACATCTCTGAAGATGAGTGGAAAACTGTAAAAACTAGTTTTGTGAATATTATGCATAAGGATACGACATAGCCATTGCATGCACACCCAGTAACTATGGCTATCTGAACACAGATGACATTAAAGTAGGAGGAGGAATAGTTAGAAAAAAAGAAAGTCATCAGAAGTAAGAAGGTGAGAGAGTAATAGGGGTAACATGATCATACATTTTACACATGTATGAAATGGTAAAAATATCAATATATTTGAAAAGTAAATAAAAATTATGAATAGACAAAAAGGAAAGAACATCATGTCAGGATTCCTAAGTTTATTGGCTATGAGGAAAATACTACAAATCACAGAATATCACATGGACTGGCAGGTGGCTTCTCCCTGTAGCCACTGCTGACAAATGTAGAGTTTGGGGAAGAAGGGTTGTTTAGCCTTTTATCCTTTTGCAACCCCTTTGTGGAATGTAATAGCATTTTGGCTTCTCTCACTGGCAAACAATAAATGTTTGCTTTAGGAAGCTGGACATTCTAATGATAAACATTCCAACATTTGAATTATAAATTGTAGCCTGCCTGGTGTGCTTGATAGTGCCAGCTGGTTTATCTTGAGCCTATGACATTTGAGTGCCTTTTGCTTTCCTTTGAACAAGTTATCTCTTAGCTGTCTGTCTTACAAAGTGAAAATAAATAGCTGCTACTCAATCTTGCATTGTAATGCATTGTCTTCTCAGTCATAATGAAACTCATGAATGATATAAGGATACACAGGGCAAGATGCCTGATAGGCACTTTTAAGATGTTAAAGTTAAAGGTGATTTACTGAGAACGAATGATACCTTCTATTAGCTTTCTGTTTTTCAGCACCTTAAATATCCACTTGTCTAACAAGTGAAGTGGTTTCTGCTCATAGCACTTGAAGTTTCCTCCATAGCTCCAGAGCTCACTTTGAAGCAGTGCAAGTGCTGTGTGAATGGACGAAGATGAATAGCAAGGCATATGGAGCTCTGGGATGGAGATTCCAGTAGCTGCTCATTTACTTGTTCAGTTCAGTTGCTTTTACAAAAGATGGAATGGAAGGGCATTCCAGTGTCAGGTAACCACACTTGAGCTTCACAGTTTAGGCGGAAAGCAAAGGATATATGTCCCTGAAATCGATTCAATGTGATTATTTGCTAAGTTTTCATGAATACTAAAAGGAAAAGGTCGCTCAAATAAAAAGTGCAGTACAATGGTTCCCTCAGGGGCTGGGCACTGGTGAGATCTGCATTATTGCTTTTTGATCTTTCATTTATCCTTTTCTGAATATGAATAAAATATACTTTGAGATTTAGCTGTAAATTAAGGAAAATTAATGATCCCCTTTGAAAAGCAGGTTCTGCCATGCTATTAATCTTTAAGAAAGTTAAGAATCTCTTCAAACTTTAATTAGAACTCCACACTTCTGTTTCTTTCTCACACTTAAGTAATTATTATTTAGATTTTTTCAAAGGGAAGAGGCATATCAATTTACTTTGGTTATTGAGTTCTAATAGTATTTGATACATACAGCTCACTGGTTGCTGTGGAGTTGATTGAGGCATGATCATGTCTAATTTTATATAGAATGTTGGTCTTGTTAATAGACTACAGAGAAGGAAATCTAACAAGTTTAGGATGAATCTTTCCAAAACCAGAGGCAGTTTTATTGTTTGGTAATTTGAGTGCCTCTCAATCAAAACATCTGAGAACTACAGTATATTGGCCAGCTAGTGAAAGAAATACAGAATAAAACGAAGTCTATTATATGTGTATTAGATCATCACTGAGCAGACAGAAATGTACTTACAGCTACATCTTCATGTATTTCTTTTAAAATGTAGTGAGTGAAAGCCAATGAAACTTGTATTTCCCTAGGAAATACAGTGCTAGGAATGATGACTCTTCAAACTCTTGTTAAAAATGTCACAAATGTGTAGTGTAATTGCCCAGGGAGAAGGACATAGTAATAGTATGGAGAAACTGACAGTAAAACAGATATCTATTATTTTTACTTTTTCATTGTACAGATCATTTGAATGATTCAGCCAGCCTCACATGAGAATGATGCAGGTTAGGGAAGAACCTATAGGAAACAACAATATTAACTTCATCTGCAGGGCCATACTTACCCAGAGTTCTACCAATGATTGTGGAGTTGATGGCTGAGTGCATATAGTATGCTGTAGTAGCTATTCCTGCTTTTCAACTTGACTATATCTGGAATGAACTACAATCCAGAATTGGGAAGCTTACTTGTGATCCCTATCTTGAGGCTAGTAGATGTTGGGACTCCTGGCAGAAAGCGGCTGTCATCTTTGCAGCCATCTGGAGCCATATACCCTGATGAGAGACTTGTTTTTCAACAGCCTACATCAGCTGAGCACACTCTGATAAACATCTTATTTATCCCACATATTTTGTTTTGCTGTTTAGTGTCCCCAGATGCAAGGTGCACCGCACACGTGGTATCCACGTCTGTAAGGCATGCGATATCTACACCTGCAAGATGCATGTGGTATCCATGTCTACAAGGCACGTGGCAAAGCATATAAATACCCCAGATTTCCTTTCAATAAAGGAGACTTGAGACTTGATCAGAACCTCTGTCTTGTCTCCATTCTTTGTGTCCCTTTCCCCTCTATCCCCACTCTCTTTCTTGCTAGACCCTGTTGTCTGATCCCCTCAGACCAGAGCACTTAGCCCCAAAGCGTGGGGCAGTGTGGTCCTCAACAAGTAGATACAAGTTTCTGACCTGGATCTTGGCATGGAGATCTTGAGACATAGTGCCTATGAATCCCAGGAGATCAAGTCAAGGAGATCTCTGAGTTCAAGGTCATCTGGGACAAAGCAAGTCTCAGATCCAGGCATGTTTGTACACACTTTTAATCTGTGCCATACCTTCTGCTGGAGACCTATATAAGGACAATGGAAGAAAAAAGATTCTCCTTCACCCACTTGCCTTGTGGGACTGAGCAACTGCTAGATCCTTGGACTTCTATTCACAGCTACTGTTGACCATTGTTGGGGAGTTGAACTACAGACTGTAAGTCATCAACAAAACCCTTACTATATAGAGACTACCCACAAGTTCTGTGACTCTAGAGAACCCCAATACATATGCCAAGGCAAGGTTTAAAACCTGACCTTGGATAAGACTGGTGGCATAGTACTGTAATTCCAGCTAGCCAGAGCCTCAGTCAGGAGGATCATATATCAAAGGTATATGGGATACAACCTGGTTTCCAGACCAACTTGTCCAAGATAAAAATGTAAAGTGGATGGGGTACAGGTTAGTGGTAGAGGGCTTATTTAACATGTGTATGGCCATAGGTTTCATCTTTAGGTTCATATGCATGTAAATGTGCCTGTATATGTGCATGTACACACACACACACACACATACACACATACACACACGAGCATATAACTTATTTTTAAAAAAATAATTCTGAGTTATTTTGGGGAACCAATCCACATTTCACACTCAGTCTAATAAAAAATTGATAACATATGACAGGAGGGTTGAATAAATAAGATCACTGACTATGCTAGAAATTATTTAGGAGCAAAATGGTTAATTTGCCAAAATAAAACGGAAAGGAAACCTTATATATTTGATGGAAAAGACTTTGAAAATCAGAAGTTTGGTGAATTTGAGATTAATGAGGCCAAGTACTGATTATAGAGCTTGATATATGAATAGGAATTACTAGAGAAGAAAAAACTTAAGTAGTTTTTAAAAGAGAAAAATTAGACAAATTAAGGGGCAGCTGGCAGACTTCTCTCCTATTTGTCTCCCATTTTCTTTAATGAATGTAACTTTTGTTATTTTTCAGACAGAAAAGCTAATGTACAGTCTACCCTGCAAAACTACATGCTGGCCTTTCTCTATAGAGGAATCATCTTTCTACATTAAGATATTCTGTTGAGAGCTACATTTTATGTAATTTTGTGAGGTTCCAAGAGGGAAAGAAACACATGATTGATGCATCATTTTATTTTATATTTAAAGTGGTAATATCCTTCTTATTTTCTTAATCTCTTTCAAGCAAAGTCAAAATGCTGAACATAGGCCATTAGGATCAGCCTCTCCTTTCTGAATGTCACTAATGGCACTCACTGCTGCTTAGAATATTGTATTATTTAAAACTATTTCTCCCAAGTTTTTCACTCAATAATACGACAATTTTCCTTTTGGTTCTATAGAGACACATTACCTAAAATGAAATGACTGACATTATTCGATGTTTTAATGTCTCCTTACCATAGTAGGTTGACCTATGCCTTTTTCCTAGTGACTTCTTTATTGAACACCTAGAAACAGTGCTTTGTTAGAGTCCAGTCAAGAGTGACCACTTCTCATACGCACTAATCTTCAAGTCACTGGGTGGACTATAGTCAATATGCATATTTCCTTTACAGAACAGGAAACAGTGTTTGTTTAATTGACCTTTGAGGATCTGACTTTTGAAGTATTATCAACAATTTGAGTCAAAGAGAGGTATTCTTCTTCCCAGTCTTCCCATCCTTTACACTCAGTGTCCTCCAGCTGCCCTGCAGTAACTAATTACATTCAAAATCTGGATGCAGTGACTAGAAATCATACTTTCAAAGATCTAGGCATGAATTTAGACCCAACTTTTTATTTTTTTATTCTGTGATCTGATCATCTTGGCGTACTTTCAGTTAAAATTCTGTCAAGCTGCTTGACCAGAAGGACATATCTTCTTTTTGTTTCCTTTCAGTTCTCTTTCACTCAGTGATCCACTTTTCTTCTTGGCTATAAATCTCCAGTTAACTGTATGCATTGAGAGTGAGTTATGTTGCACTGAAGCCTCTTTTTTTGTTTTTTCATTTGTAAGTCTGCAGATGAATTAATGGGCTTCATTATGGCATTTCCACACCTATGTCATTATACTTAAGTTCTAATCTGTACTTCTCCCAAGAACCCTTTACCCTCTTCTTCCTTGTCTCCTTTCTTTCTCCAAACAGTCCCCTTTTTAGGTTTCATGTCATGAATTTAATTAACCCCCCTTTTTTTGCCTCTTACTTCAAATCAATTCCCTGTCCTTTTGTGATCCTTCTCATAACTTCAATGCACAAATACTGCATAGGAGAGAATACATAAGGTGTTCGTCTTGAGTCAAGCTTGCTTGTACAAGTTCCACTTCCACGCATCTTTTCTTGAAAAATGTCATGATTTCAGCTACAAAAATATTTCTCAATAAATGAATGAGTTAAATACAAGGAACATGTTATTCTATGAGTGATTCAGAAAACAAGGTTGAATGAGGTAAGGTTTTAGTAAATCGGTTCATATGCTTGGGCTTTTTTTTTTTTTATATTTTATTTACATTTCAGATGCCATCCCTTTTCCCCATTTCCCCTCTCTAGAAAACCCCTATCCCATGCCCCCTTTTTCTTTTCCTTTTATACATTTTAAAAAAAATTTAATCAAAGGCTTTATAAGTTTGGTAATGCTCAATCAGAAGTGTGACCCAATATGCAACCTAGATATATAAACTATCTTTGACTTGTGGAGACACGTGAACATCTGCCTCCATGCCACCCCCTCTCTTTCTCTCTTTCTCTCTTTCTCTCTCTCATCACCTAGCTTCTCCTCACATTCATCTTCTCCTCTCCTTACTCCTTCTCTTCCTCTCTGTACTCCTTCCCCCTTAGCTCCTCCTACATATCACCCTTCCTGTTAAAATAAAACTTTTCTCTCTAAATACAATTAGAGCATAATTATTCCTAATTGTATCAGTGAGGTACAAGATAGTCCTAATACACAGTCCATCATTTTGTTGACTAACCAGAACCTCTGTCATCTCTCCTAACTAAAACACTTAGTTCTGAACCTGGCTTTTTTCTTGGCTTTAGAATGAATGTCAGCTGAAAACCATCTACTCAGATCTTTTCTCTCAAAGTAAATAGCCAGGATTGGCTATGAGACTATAGGTCTTCAACCCCATCAGAAATCCAGAATGACTGAGTTAACTGAAATTATGGGAAGCACTAAGCATAGCTTCTAAAACTTAGCCAATTTATAGAGACCGCTGAACACCTGAAAAGCCCCTATACTACCAACCATTGGAGCATCAAATCTTCAGCCTTCTGGCCCAGAATCATCTGACAGACCTTAATGATGCAGAATTATTAAGGGCTGATTACTCTGTCTAGGCAGATATAATCAGTCGACTATTCTGCAAGTGTGTCCTTTTCTGGACAGTAATTTGTCTGTAGATGGAAAGAGGCAATTCTTGCCTAGTGGCTGTCACTGCACAACTGGAGTAACTCCAAGGATGCTCAATTTCTTCTTAGAATCCATGATAGGAAGCTGTCAGGAGCAGACAGGTCTCTAATCAAAATGAACCTCAATATAGAAATATTTGTAATGTCAATTCTATGGACTGCTGACGTTTTGAAAACCAACTATCTATGTAAGGTAACCTGGACTGTTGTCTGTTAACTACTTTCAGCTATTTCTAAATAAAATATGGAAAACACCCTAACAATAAACTCAAAAATATGAATTTGCTATAGTCCTTTAACTCATAGGCTAACTGTCCCAAATCAGTTTAAAAAGTTAAAGAAGGACTGGGTCTAGGCCTTGTATTCCTAAATGTGTTATACAGGCACAATGCCCATGAGAGTATCAATATTCATCTCACTTTTATATTGATAAGAGGCTCATACCAATGAAAACCTTAAATTTGAAATCAACGTAAATTTTGTACCATTTAAGAAATTATAACTTCATCTTGATATTAATTATACAGATTTCTACCAATAGGTTATGGCTATGCAATAAGTCCTAGCTAATCCTCCCTGTTCCAACAAAACCACTACTTTCCCCTAGAAAGGCAGACCAATATTAACCACCTTAGTCCCCAAGCCCAGGGAATAGGGGTGCTGACTCTTCATTAACTTCTTCAAGCTGATTACGGGTGTTGAGATATTAGAAGAGGGGTTGGGGTAGAATTGATAAGCCTCTGACACTGTGTCTTCACTGCATCCAGATGGAATTCCAGGACATCAGAGGTTTGAGCAGGTCTGCTCAGTATGCTTGATGAGTAGATACACCAAGGCTGTGTATTCTGCAATATATAATTCTCAGAACAAGTTTTAGTATCAAGAAAAAAAATTTTTTTCCCTAGAGGGCTGACATTTTTTTTTAAAGATGTTGGTTCTAACAACTTTTCTTTTTTTTTTCCCTTTTTAAATTGGTTGTAATATTTACATTTCAAATTTTATCCCCTTATCCCATTCCCCCCACCACCCAGGAACCCCTTATCCTATCCCCCCTCCTTGTGCTTCTATGAGGGTGTGATTTTTCAGTTTCTGTGATGCTGTTTCCATTAACATAAACTGCCTCCCTAATTTCTAAATCCTTCCCTTTGTGTTATTAAATCTCCTATTTTTCTTTTTTTTCTCCTTTTCCCCCCTTTTCATCTCTCTCTCTCTTTTTTCAATTGGGTGTTATATTTACCTTTCAGATTTTATCCCCTTACCCCACTTCCTCCCACCACCCAGAAACCTCTTATCCCATTCCCCCTCCTCATGCTTCTATGAGGCAGTGCCTGCACCTACCCCCCCCACTACCCCCTCCCCACCCTCACATTCCCTCCCCACTCTGTGTTCGTTTTTTATGGGACTAAGAAACTCCTCTCCCACCTATGCCTGACAAGGCCATCCTCCCCTACATATACTGCTGGAGTTATGGGTCCCTCCTTATGTGCTCCCAGGCTGGTGGTTTAGACCCTGGGGGGCTCTGGTTGTTTGGTATTGTTGCTTTCCTCCTGGGGTCACAAACCCTTTCTGCTCTTTCAGTCTTCTCTCTAAGTTCTCCATTGGGAAACCCTTGATCATATCAGTGGTTAGCTGTGAGCATCGTCCTCTGAATGTGTTAGTCTTTGTCCGACCTCTAAGTAGACAGCTATATCATATTCTTGACAGCATGCACTTCCAGCCATCCACATCAGTGTCTAGCTTAGGTGACTGTACATGGGATGAATACCCAGGTGCATCCATGCCTCCAGAGCCAGCTCCACTGTGCTGCCCAGTTGAGGTATTGGATCCACTCTCCCAAGTGCTATTCATTGGTAAGTAATAATGAAGATATCACGTAAGAGATGGCAAATTCACTTTCTAGAGAGACCAAGTACAACAGTGTTTTTATAAGGTCGAAGTAATACAAATTACTATACATAAATGATGATGATGATGATTATTTAAAAGAAGAATGGCTTAAGATCAATCCTTCTGAAAACCTAGTCTTTATATTTTAAAATGCATTCTTTAATACATAATTGACATACAATTAAAACTTTTATACAGTAGGCCAATCCATTTAATTTTTTGGGATCATATTTTTAAAATCAAGTTTATCTTAGAGGTTCATGAAGAACTTATATTCACTAAAATGAGGTGTTCTTTGAGTACATTATTGTAAAGGTAAAAATAGATAATTTTCAAGATCTGATCTAAAAGTTCTCCAGTAAAAATGATTATTATGTGCTGTACTGAAGAACATTGAAACGACTTGTTTGAGTGCACCCAGGACTGTTTTCTTAGAAAACATGACTCTGCAAAGTTGCCTTTATTACACTGCATATATGCCTTGCAGAGGTTTTTACTCAAGTGTAAGTTCTTCATTTTTATTAAAAGGTCAAAATTGCGTTTTGTTGTTGTTTGGGCATAAAAATAAATCAATTTGCGGTTAATAAATTATTTCCAAGTAACTTTTGCCCTTATTTTACTGATAGGAGCCTACTCTGTGTGCATCAGCCTAGAATATTAACCAAGATCAAGTACATGCACTCCTTATTTTTATAAATTCTATTCTTAGATAAAGTTAGATTGCTAGAAAGCCACACATATAGATAACCAGACAGGACTTTTGACCTATTGTGTCTAAATTAGTTTTTCTGCAGTTGTATGTACATGATCATATTACAGATATCATGAGATCAAGGCTATTAGAAGAGCTGTAGCTTATGGCACAGATGTTCTGCTACATACATAGCCTGTTTTTTTTTTGTTTTTTGTTTTTTTTGTTTTTTTTTTTTTTTTTATAGAGACTCACATCATAGCACTTGATCAAGATAAAACTATTCCTAAACATGCTGTCACCACTGTTGAGTCTTAGGAGCCTTTCTCTCTCAAGCTGTATATGCAGGAACTTTTTCAAAGCAAGGATAATTAGTCACTGAGACATCTGTGCCTTATATATACAAACTCCTCTGTATATATAACCAATAGTGAAGAAGAAACACACATTAGCTTTGTTTTCTTTCTTTATTTGCTGGTTTATTTTTTGGTCACTACGTACATGTGTATGTTTGACAGTTCAATTAAGAGTTAACAGACATATTTAAGACGACAAGAGATGGGTGAAATGGCACAATTTCCCCTTGGCCTACCTCTTTTTTAGATGTTGTAGTTGCAAACAACAACAAAGTTTAAGAACATATGTGGCCTGCACTAAGTGGCCATAGAATGTTGGTGGAAGTTCATCTTCCACTCTATCCCATTTGACTGGGGACAGCAGCCAAGCCACCATTACTGCTAGGATCTGTGATACTCTTCCTACGTAGAACTTTTAGTTCTTCTTTTCAACTACTCTTCCTTTGAATTCTGACCTAATTTTATACTTAACTACTCACTTTTCTCCATTAGGTACCTTGCTAACTTATGTTTTACATGGTTCTTTCAAAGACTCATGGTGAATATAAGTCTATAGATTTATCAACTCAGCTTATGTTTTCCTCTATTTGCACACCTTTACGCTCTGAAAACTTTTTTTTTTAATTTTTTTATTAGATATTTTATTTACACTTCAGATGCCATCCCCTTTCCCCATTCCCCCACCCCTTAGAAAACCCCTATCCCATGTCCCCTTTTCCTTTTTGCATTTATACATTGTTTTAAAATAATGTTAATTATAAGTGTTATAAGTTTGGAATTGTTCAATCAGAGGTGTAACCCACTGACCAACCTAGATATAACAACTATCTTTGACTGGTGGAGATACATGAATATCTGCCTCCCTGTCTCCCCCCTCTTTCTCTCTTTCATCACCTAGCTTCTCCTCTCCTTCTTCTTCTCCTCTTCTTACTCCTTTTCTTCCTCTCAGTACTCCTCCTACACATCACCCTTCCTGTTAAAATGAAACTTTTCTCTCAAAATACAATTAGAGCATAATTATGCCAATTTGTACCAGTGAGGTACAAGATAGTCCTAATACCCCATCCATCCTTTTGTTGACTAACCAGCACCTCTGTCATCTATCCTAACTAAAACATTTAGTTCTGAACCTGGCTTTAGGATGAATGTCAGCTGACGACCATCCACTCAAGTCTTTTCTCTTACTGTAAATAGCTATAAGTTTTCAACCCCATCAGAAATCCAGAATGACTGAGTTAACTATAATTGTGGGAAGCACAAAGCATAGCTTCTAAAACTTAGCCAATTTATAGAGACTGCTGAACACCTGAAAAGCCCCTATACTACTGAACGTTGGAGCATCAAATCTTCAGCCTTCTGGCCCAGAATCATCTGACAGACCTTGGTGATGCAGGATTATTGAGGACTGATTACTCTGTCTAGGCAGATATAATCAGCCAACTATTCTGCATATGTGTCCTTTTCTGGACAGTAATTTGTCTGTAGATGGAGAGAGGCAATTCTTGCCTAGTGGCTGTTACCACACAACTGGAGTAACTCCAAGGATGCTCAATTTCTTCTTAGAATCCACGACAGGAAGCTGTCAGGAGCAGACAGGTCTCTAATCAATATGAACATTAATATATAAATATATGTAGCGTCAGTTCTATGGACTTCTGATGTTTTGAAAACCAACTATCCATGTAAGGTAACCTGGACTGTTGTCTGTTCACTCCTCTCACACTCTGAAAACTTTATCTCCAAGGCAGACTCTGCATCTCCATGTGTTTTCTTATCACCTTTATTCCTGTAATCTTATTTTCCTTTTCCTAATTTTTTGTCTCTTCAAAATCATGTTGTGGTTATCAATAACCCTACTTTCTTGTGAATGCTGGGCAATATGGTCTGAGTTACTTTGAATAAAGAACTAAATGTTAGATGACAGCATAGTAAAGAATTTGATTATGCTTGTAATTAAATATGTTAATCTCTTTCTACTAAAAACAGTAGTAAAGTCAGAAGAAGTGGGGTAGTTGTTCAATAGGTGGAGATTCTGGAGAGTCATTGTAGAGAATGAGGTATACTTGGTGAAATGAACTGACCACAAAGATTCTTGTAGCATTATGAAATAAGAAAGTGTTTCTAGGGGTACAGATGGCTCAGCTGTTAAGAGCACTTGCTGCTCTTATAGAAGACCAAGGTTTTTTTCCTAGCACCCAAGTCAGCTCACAACTGTCTATAACTCCAGCTTTAGGGGATTCAGTATTCTTTCTTGGCTTTCATGAGCACATGAACACATGTGACATATACACACATAGACATAAGAAAAATAAAATTTTAAATAAAGGAGAAATGAAGGGTACCTGGAGTCTTAATTAGGGTTTCTATTGCTGCAATAAAATGCCATGACCAAAAAGCAAGTTGGGGAGGAAAGAGCTTATTTGGCTTATACTTCTGTAATGGCTATTTCTAGTTGTTAACTTGACTATATCTGGAATGAACTACAATCTAAAATTGGAGGGCTCACCTCTGATCCAGATCTTGAGGCTGGAAGACACAAGTTTCTTACCTGGATCTTGGCCTAGAGATCTTGAGGCATAGTGACCAAGAAAAGCTTAGGCCCATGCAAGGTAATACAGGCCTTTAATCCCAGGAGACTGGGGCAAGGAGACCTCTGAGTTTAATATCAGCCTGGGACAACGCAAGTCCCAGATCCAGTTGTGGTCGTACACGCCTTTAATCTGGGCCACATCTACTGGAGGCCTACATAGGATATTGGAAGAAGGAAGATTCACTCTCCTTTCCCTGTTTGCACTTACTTTCCAACACATCTGTTGGAACCCACATTTATATAAGACCAGCTGAAACAACTATACTTGTGGGACTGAGCAAGTACTAGATTCTTGGACTTCCCATTCATAGCTGACCATTGTTGGGTTGGTTGGACTCCAGACTGTAAGTCATCATAATAAATTTCCTCAATATAGAGAGACATTCTATAAGTTCTGTGACTCTAGAGAACTTTGACTAATACAACTTCCATATCACTGTTCATCATCAAATGAAGTAATGATAGGAACTGAAACAGGGAAGAAACCTGAAGGCAGAAGCTGATGAAGAGGCATGGAGAAGTGTTGCTTATTGTCTGGCTTCCCATGACTTGCTCAGCCGGTTTTCTTATAGAACCCAGGACCACCAGGCCAGGCATGGTACCACCCACAGTGGGCTGACTCCCCATTAATTAAATATTAAGAAAATGCCTTACAGCTGGATCTTATGAAGCCATTTTCTCTATTAAGGTTCCATCCATTCAGATAACTCTAGTTTTTGTGTCAAGATGACATAAGACTAGCCAGCAAACATTGTTTTACTGGAGCAGAAAGCTTATTTCTATCCCTAGTTGGTTGCACCATCTTTCAGAGCTCTGTGAAAGAGAATTTAGCAAGGCTGCCTTTGATCCCCCAGAAAAAAAATTCTTAGAGTCTTCTAATGCATTTGGATTTCACATTTTGATCCTTAGAGCAAGCAGTTCCAAGCTCCTGTCTGTTGGGCACCTGTCTGTTGGGCCTTTGCCATTCATCCTCCATCTCTGTTTCCACTGTGCTCAAGGTATCATCTCTAGCTAATGCACTTCATTTAGGAAGAAATTCCTTCTGTAGGTACTTTGTTTCTCCATACTAATGTCTAATGATTTATACTTATTTATTTTCAATTTGTTTTATATTGGAGAGTGACAGGGTAGAGCATGTTGAGAGTAGTCATTTAAGTATCAGAGTCCAGTGGGTGAATTATTTGATTAACATAAATTCCACAGATGTATTTCTGCACTAATACTCCATCTTCTCTTTGGAACTTTGAATTGTCAACACCTATTTGTGTTTTTCAAACGTTAAGGATATCATCAAAGTTTAATTTGTCATGCATAGCAATGAGCTTACCTCCTTTGTGTGACTGAGGTTCCTGCTTTCCTCCCAGTTTGCCTCAACTACCTCTGCTTATTTAATGGCTCTGAAATAGATCTTTAATTACCTTGGCTCTAGCATGCAGCCCTCCATGCCATTGATAACTGATGTTTAAACACATTTTTTTTTTATTTTTTATTGGATATTTTATTTACATTTCAGATGCCATCTCCTTTCCCCATTTCCCCTCCTGAGAAAACCCCTATCCCATGCCCCCTTTTCCTTTTTGCTTTTATACAATTTTTAAAATGTTAATCAAAGGTTTTATAAGTTTTATATTGCTCAATCAGAAGTGTAACCCAATACCCAACCTAGATATATTAACTATCTTTGACTGGTGGAGACATGTGAACATCTGCCTCCATGCCACCACCTCTCTTTCTCTCTCTTTCTCTCTCTCATCACCTAGCTTCTCCTCTCCTTCTTCATCTCCTCTCCTTACTCCATCTCTTCCTCTCGGTACTCCTTCCCCCTTAGCTCCTCCTACATATCACCCTTCCTGTTAAAATAAAACTTTTCTCTCTAAATACAATTAGAGCATAATTATGCCTATTTGTATCAGTGAGGTACAAGATAGTCCTAATACCCAGTCCATCATTTTGTTGACTAACCAGAACCTCTGTCATCTCTCCTAACTAACACACTTAGTTCTGAACCTGGCTTTTTTTTTTTTTTTCTTGGCTTTAGAATGAATGTTAGCTGAAGACCATCCACTCAGATCTTTTCTCTCAAAGTGAATAGCCAGGATTGGCTATGAGACTATAAGTTTTCAACCCTGTCAGAAATCCAGAATGACTGAGTTAACTGAAATTATGGGAAGCACTAAGCATAGTTTCTAAAACTTAGCCAATTTATAGATACCGCTGAACACCTGGACAGTCCCTATACTACTGAACGCTGGAGCATCAAATCTTCAGCCTTCTGGCCCAGAATCATCTGACAGATTTTAGTGATGCAGAATTATTAAGGGCTAATTACTCTGTCTAGGCAGATATAATCAGTCGACTATTCTGCAAGTGTGTCCTTTTCTGGACAGTAATTTGTCTGTAGATGGAAAGAGGCAATTCTTGCCTAGTGGCTGTCTCCCCACAACTGGAATAACTCCAAAGATGCTCAATTTCTTCTTAGAATCCAAGACAGGAAGCTGTCAGGAGCAGACAGGTCTCTAATCAAAATGAACATTAATATAGAAATGTTTGTAACATCAATTATGTGGATTTCTGACGTTTTGAAAACCAACTATCCATGTAAGGTAATCTGGACTGTTGTCTGTTAACTCCTCTCAGCTATTTCTAAATAAAATATAGAAAACACCCTAACAATAAACTCAAAGCCATGAATTTGCTATAGTCTCTTAACTCACAGGTTAACCATCTCACATCAGTTAAAAAAGTTAAAGAAGGACTGGGTCTAAGCCTTGTATTCCTGAATGTGTTATACAGGCACAATGCCAACATCATAGGAACAGGAAAATCACACCCTCATAGAAGCAAAAGGAGGGGGGATGGGATAAGGGGTTCCTGGGTGGTGGGGGGAATGGGGTAAGGGGATAAAATTTGAAATGTAAATATTATAACCAATTTAAAAAAAGGGAAAAAAGAGAAAAGTTGTTAGAACCAACACCTTTAATAAAATGTCAGCCCTCTAAAAAATTATCTTGATACTAAAACTTGTTTTGAGAATTGTATATTGCAGAATACACAGCCTTGGTGTATCTACTCATCAAGCAAACTGAGCAGACCTGTTCAGATTTCCGATGCCCTGGAATTCCATCTGGATGCAGTGAAGACTCAGCATCAGAGGCTTATCAATTTACTCTTCCCCCCACCCCTCTTCTAATATCTCAACGCCCGTAATCAGCTTGAAGAAGTTAATGAAGAGTCAGTGCCCCTATTCTCTGGGCTTGGGGACTAAGGTGGTTATTAATGGTCTGTCTTTCTAGGGAAAAGTAGTGGTTTTGTTGGAACAGGGAAGATTAACTAGGATTTATTACATAGCCACTACCAATTGGTAAAAATCTCTATAATTATTATCAAGATGAAGTTATAATTTCTTAAATAGTACAAAATTTACTTTGACTTCAAATTTAAGGTTTTCATTGGTACGAGCACATTTTTAAAAATCTATTCTTTCACAAATTGGACCAGATCTTTGTTTTCAGTCATGGTTTCGGAGAGTATCTTCTGTCACAAACCATGTGCTGCAGCCACAGTGACTTTCTGAGCTTTTGCTCCACATGTTTGCTTTAAACATGTTACAGTACAACTTCTCATAGACATGATGTCAGTAGTATAACAATAGGAGTGATGTTAGAAATTATTAAAATAATGGTGACCACAAAGCAGTGTTTCATTCATACGTTGTCTTAGGTTTTTTTTTTCCTGCTGATGTGCTAAAATTCCCCCACAAAAGCAACTTGGAGGAGAAAGGTTTGCTCTGGCCAACAGTTCAAGATGGGGAAGTGAAAGAGGCAGGAGGTTGAGGCAGCAGGAACTCAAAGCATCAGCTAGCATCACATACATTAGTATCAAAAAGTAATGAGTGCATCCTGATGCTCAGATTTCTCTCTTCACTTAACTGTGCAGTCAAAGAATGATGTGACCCACAGTAACTGTGTCTTCTTATCATAATTAACACATTCAAGATAGTCTCCAACAAGCATGTCCAAAGAACCATCTCCCAGGTAACTCCAGATTCTTTCAAATTGACAATTAGCATTAACTTTCACATATAGCTTCCTCTGTATCTTTTGAATAGTCTGTTTCTTTTTTTTTCCTGCATTTCCCCTGACTTACGTTTACCTTAATATCATTTTAAATTCTCTCAGGTCTTTTCTCTGTTAAACTTTCTGAATAACTGCCTAGGAACATACTTTTCTCTGGGAGACTCTGATCATACTGTTCTATCATTGGGATCAGACATCCACCATAGTTTATATATATATACTCTTGTCTCAAAGAACTTCTTTGTTAGTATATTTGTTGTATATTTCTTTAATATAAATTGTGCCTCCTTTCAAATCTTTTGTGAAATATGCAAGTTATGTGCAGGAAATTAGGTTCTAGGTATACACCACATACATGCACACTTATATTTAGAGAAATTGAAACAACTACAAGAGGAATAAGGATACTTGCAGGTATATACCAAGTAGTGACTCTAAGTATTCTTTGTCTTTTGTTGTTCAGGTTACTTCTTGCTTCTCTCTTCCTCTCTTTAAGGTTTCTTCCTCCTTATTGGAAAACCTTCATACCGATGGATTGTCTAGTCTGAAATCATATCTCACTGATACTCATCTGAAATGGTAAAATGGACATTGTAAATTGAGTAGTCTTAATACAGCACTAGGTAAAAAGATATCAAGTTTAGCATTTAATTCACTGTGTAAACTTATATGAAGCAGAATTCTTGGTGATGAGTTGTTTTATTTTTTGTTAATTTTGACAGAGGTTTAAATTTAGACTTCTACTTTCTGACATGTTCTGGCAAAATTCTGTAGGCTAGAGATGAAAATACTAAAATCACTGATGATGTATTAAGGATAGAGTTGAGAAGGTTTTAATCTATCAGATAATTTTGTGATTTATATCCAAATTGTGATGAGATGAATAGAAATTTGTTGTCCTCTAATTTTAACAGTTGGCTCATATTTTCATTGGAAAGAGGGCATAGAAATTTTCTTCTAAGGGAAGCCAGGGAGTTCTTGGAATGGTACAAAAGAATAACAAACACAGAGTATAATGTGGACCTACTGTGTGCCTGGCTCCATCAGTAACATACTTTCTCTTTCCTATAGCATCTCATCTGCAGATAATTAATTTGGGAGAAATGTGGATTTCATCTTGGGATTCAACCTACTTCTGGCTTATTGAAAATCTCTTTAAGTATTATAAATTAATTATACTAACATTTGTTTTCCTTGACTCATTTGTTCTTCTCCCATTTGTACTATATTTTAAGATTAAAGTGTCAGGAGCCATCTAGGAAAGGCTAAGCCTAACAGGTGATCTTCCAGAGATGGTTTACCATGGAACTGTGATGAATGAGCCCTTGGAGGTAAGGCCAGATGGACAAGTCTCAAGATTGATTCTTGCTATCGATATGCCTTTTTTTGGTCATTATTAAATCAATATAACAATCCACAGGTATTAGCCCACTCCACTAGGCAGATTTTTCTGCCAATCAATGAAGATATACTGTCTTGTAGTGATGCTATATAAACAAATAGATGATTTCTTAATTCCTAATGATAATTCTATAAGAATTTATAAGTTTAAACTAATAATTATTGAGCCTTCTATAATAAGGACTGAAATCAAGGCTTTCCATGATATGAGATCTGCAATTAGAACTCTGCCAGTCTTCATGTGTCCCAAACTAATTGTACTAGATGGAAAGTGGGCATATAGGTTTACAATTTAGAAATATTTTCTTTTAGGTTGTGAAACCATTAACTAGATAAAAGGAACAAATGGTTTATTGTAGGTGCAAGAACAGAAGATAAAATATTAACTGGGTTTATCTATATAAAACTTCAACACTAAACATACTTGCCTCTTGACATACTTAACTTAGGCATATGAATTATGCCTGTCAATGAACCTGTGGAGCTAGTGACAGAAGATACAGAATATCTAGATAGATACTTACTCTTAATGAAAACACATGTAAACATTTCTGTTGTAACTTATTGTTCAATTTATGATTCAAATTTATGTTTGAACTTGTTGTAAACTTTTGGAATGCCATGTGATCTATTCTGTAAAGATACAAAAAACCAGGAACAATGACATTAAGAAGGCAGAAGGTGAATATGTTAGAAGCATTACAGTGAAGAGGAGCTGAATAAATGAAGAGAGACATAGAAGAGAGCAGAATTAGAATGTAGAAGGAAAGTAGTAAAGAAACAGAGTAGAAGAAAATTAGAAGGAGAAGAAACAACAGAATATAACAAAATATAACAGGGCTGAGAAGGGGAAGAGAAGAGACTGAGAAAGAGCTGCAGAAAAAGCATAAAGCAGCAGGCAGGCTTTTTTTTTTTTTTTTTTTTTTTTTTAACAATGAGACAAATCTTTAATTCATTTAGCAATAAAAAGGATAGAAACATTTTCTTTCTCTATGCAATAAAGGTTGAAGCTTATTTTTCATCCAGAATGAGTGAGTTCTTTCTGTACTGTTGCTTGAGCTTTTGCCCCATCCATGAACTATTTGTATGTATAAGTGTGTGTGTGTGTATGTGTGTGTGTGTGTATGTCTGTGTGTGTAAGTATGTAAATTAATGAGATAGCTTGTTGGGCCCAACAAAGTATGTGATAATGAATGTGTATGTATAAATGCATGTATGAATGTATATGTGTTAATGCATATCTGCTTGTATAAAAGTTTTTTCTCTTGTGAGCATGACTCTTTTCTCTGGGTTCAATAAAAGTTAATTGCTCCTAAACGCTCATGCTCATATCACCTCAATAAAGTAAGAGTCACTGTAGAAGTTAACAATCAGTATGTACACAGTTCTAATTTCTGCTAGATATGATGGTTAATCAGGGCACATGGCAATAATTTATTTTCTGAATTTTACTACACATGCATACTGTGCTTAGACACATAAAAGCTCCTTAGAAGCAGTGATTTCAGAGTGATGCTTATGCTATGTCTTTGTACTTTGACTCAATGGAGGAAAAACACACCAATGGAATTTAGAGAGACACTAAGTCTAGTCCATGAATACAGAAGGAAAAAAACACCTCTATAAACATTATTAAATAATCTTTGTTATTAGTGTTGTTTTTAAGATTACATTTATTTATTTGTTTAGTTACTTATTGTGCATGTGTATGGGCACATGTGTGTCATCACGTATGTTTTACAACAACTTGGAGGAGTAGGTACTCTCCTACCATGTGGAACTGGGGATCTAATCCAGTTGTTAGGCTTGATAGCCAGTATTTTTACCCATGGATTCATCTCACTAGCACCTATTTATTCTATAATTTGTGCTTATTATTATTTTTCACCCAAGTCAGCACATTTCACTAAGATTATTTTAGTGGTACTAAATATTGGGGGGTTTGAACCCATTAATTTGTTCTGTATTTGGGTGACAGCAGGTTTTTTGTTATTTTTCTTTTATTTTTAAGACTTTATGGTTAGCTTTATAGTACTTGAGGAGTTACCAATACAGGGTTATTGAAGTGAGTGCTATGGAGAACAAGTATAAGATCAATGAACTACCACCATACTTTTGGAGACTGTCATGATGGCTTTATGATTTATGTAACAGATCTGAGTTTTCTTTAAATGTTCAGCCTTATAACCTTACTTAAAGAACAAATTTATAGTATGCAGTTATGAAATGCAGTATGGGGAGTGCTGATAATAAAGGGAACATTAAGAGTGAAAAAGCAAGTAAGGAAGATTATAGATTAGAATGGAGACAGGTGGATTTTGTTGAAGCAGTTTCTGGAGGAAGAGTGACATACATACATGTTGGGGGAGGTATTTAAAACTGTGTCATCCAATCTGGTTTTTCTTAATTAGCTGCCATGTTCATGATGCCTAGGCCTGTGGCCATGAGGGAGCAGAGGAGGTGTGTTCTCATTGCTGCCGCAGCTCAGGCAGCTGGAGACACCAGTCCTGCCACCCATGAGATGCCTGCATGGGAGATGGCTCTGCCAATCTTCTATGCTGTTTCTACAAGGCTGAGCAGTGCCTAGACCATCCTGCCATCCACACAGGCCCAGTAGGAAATGAGACTCTAATGCTTAAATATTGATCAAAGGCTTTATATGTTTGGTAATGCTTAATAACAATATGCCCATACAATTAGAGGTGTTTCCCAATTAGCTAACCTAAATATAAGTTGTTGTTCAGGACTTCTCTCTATACTTGCATGGCTCTTCATCCTCCTCCAACTCTCTGCCTCTTCCTCCTCTTCCTTCTCCTCTTCCTCTTCTTTCTCTTCCTCTTTCTCTCCTTACTCCTTCCACCTTAACTCCTCCCAACTTGTGGGAAAAATATCCCACTACACAAATATACAGTTTTCCTCCACTCAAGACTAGAATAAAGGTGTGCTGTGTACTTTGGCCTGAGGGTGCAGGACAGAGAACTACAGAGTATAGAAAAAGAAAGTGGAAATGACAGATAGACAGGTATCTACCAAACCTATAAAAGATCTTCCCCTATAACATCTATCATTTGGGTTAATTTTGGAGAAACCTAGAGAGTTTTGTCTATAAAAAGATACTAGCCATTTATTATTAATTTTCTTTAGCCATTCTTTCCTTATATTACAATTTTGACAGAGGTCACCTGCTTGAATACTATGTAAAACAACAAACTAGGCTTAAAGCAGCTGAGAAACACTAAATACTTAAGAGGGTAAACTCAGAACAATATGGTCAAGAAGCCCACAGATTTGGGTGAAAAGTAATCTGAGGTATTTATATCCTGCTTATAATTAAGCCATATAATTTAATAACCATAAAAAGTAATGTTCAGATTTATGGTAAAATCTGTTCATCCTAGATAGAAGCCATTACTGTATATTCTCTCTCTTTTTTTCTAATCCCTGGAGATAAACACAGTATGCAACACTGTAATTACCTGTATTTCTAGAGATTTATCTGGCCTCCAAATTTTCTGAGATGCCTGAGAAGTACCAGCTATTCTCACTGAGAAGTGTGACAGGTAATATGCTGTGTCTGATTTTGCATGATCTACAGAAATGGTCTCTGAAAGTATAATTTTCTTTAATTTTTAAAAATGGAAAATAAAATCCATTTGATCAATGCATTTCAGAAGCATATTTCCATCAACAGAAAACATCTTGTTAGTCTTTCTACTACACTGAGCTCAGGATATTTGGGAAGGAGCTTTCAGAAATATTTTGGATATCTTTACATCTGCATGTATATCTTCCAAGGAAGTATAAGTAAGATGGTTTATAGAATGATATGTATCATTTTTTGGAGCACAGACTTAAGAGTTTGGCTTGATTCACATTGCCACTAGACACTCATGTTATCCATATTCTATAGATTGAATCTGAATTCAGATAGAAAATGTGAGAATTTGGCTATCTTTTTATAAGTGAAGGTGGGGCTTGTAAAAAGGTCCCATTAAAAATATTCACTTTTCAAAGGTACACACGTACTTTTTATTTTTACATGTGATTTAATTAAATTGAGCAGTATCTTTTGTGAAGATCAGTAGTTTGGATTTTTTCTCTTAGCATTATAGGCATTTATCACATGAATTGAGCTAAAAATTCCTTTGTTATAAGTGATAAAAGCATTGATAACATTATTTTATAATTCATGAAGCACTAACTAGTTTATTATTCTAATATCAATATTGTGGTAGTACTTTCAGAGCCCTTGTCTTGAAGGTACCTAGACTGAAGAATGTTACAGTTTTTCTTTAAAACATATTTGTGAGAATGCTGAAGCAAATGGAAATATTTACTAAGCAGGTTGGAAAAGAATTAATAATAACTAATGCTAGATAATGATAAATTAGAAATTTGTTATAGAATTCTACATGTATTGAACATATTTAAACATCTTCATGGCAAAGATTCTTGATTTGCTTAAGTTTTATAATTTCATTATATTTCTAGTATGGATATATTTTAACCATTAATAAACGTTACATGTTTTAGCTTTACTAATCTTTTAAGAGCATATTACCATATTTTAGAGCATATAAAATATGGTAATTAATATATACTTATGAGTGGAATTGCATCCTTATTTAAATTTTCTTCCTAGGGAGAAATTTTGTGGTGTGATGTTACTATTTTTATGATTATTATCATCAAAAGTAATATATGAGCTTGGGAGATGGCTCAGTGGTTAAGAAAAAATAATGCTTGCTGTATAATCATGAGGACAGGAGTTTGAGTCCTAGATTTTAACAAGGTGGGCATCTGGGGCATGCCTCTAACTCCAGTTCTGAGGAAGAAAGAAAAAAGGGGATTATGGGTTTCAACAGCTTCAAATATATGTAAAAAAATAAGTCAAATGAAGAGGGGTAAGACTGATTATGGAAATCACCTGATAACTTCTGCATGTCTCTGCATTATAGGCATGCATACCTTCACATGTACACAGATATAAATAAATCCTTTAGAAATGTGACATGCTAATTGTTTTCGAGGTAGATTAGATTTGTCCACAATACTTATGTGAGAGTACCAGAATCACAATACTGTTAGGATTGCTAGTTGTCATTTAGAAATGTGTCCTGAATTAATATGTCATGTCATTAAGACTATTAGAAGGATAGAGCATTCTTGAAAGAATCACGTACAGAAAATCTTGCAGAGTTCAGAAACATCTCAACTCTAACACAAAAAACAGAAATGCAGTGTGGATATTTCATAACAGTCCTCTTCCAAAATATCATGAAATAGTCTCAGCTCTTCAGCTATAATGATAGCTGGAGGCATCATACAACTTTATTTTGTAACTTTTTTTCAGTATGGATGTTAAGAATTTCACATCTATTATTTAGAACTGCAATGTCAAATAAAGTTAGAGAGAAGTCTAAGAAAAAATAAGATAAATTTGCAAAAGACTGTAGTCACCAAGATGGAAGGTGATATAGGAAGCTGTCACACACTGTAGCAGGTGGAGAGAACTACAAGGAGTAAAGCAGCAGGGCCTTCTGGTAAACCCCTGATGGATGTGCTCCTGGTCTCCTCCCCATACCCAGGTGAAGATACTACCTAAGATGTACATAGACATAAACTCAGCTTTGGATGCTGATCTTATTTTTAGTTTTAGAATTTTTTAACATATTTTTATTTGCTTATTTGCTTAGTGTGTGTGTGTGTGTGTGTGTGTGTGTGTGTGTGTGTGTGTGTATCAGTGAACATGCCTGAAAATGCCATACCATGGGAGTGAAAGTTGTCAGAGGACAACTTTCAGGAGTCAATTCTCTTTCCCTCCACTAGGTGGGTTCCAGCAATTGCACTCATGTTACTAGGATTGGTGGCAAACATCTTTACTTGCTTAATTCATATATCCTGAACATGATGGCAGGAGAATGCTAATTTAATTGGACCGAGAACCTCCAGATATCAGTAAAATATACCTTTCAATATGTCAGAGGGAAGTTACTAATAGAATAGTATTTATTCTGAATACAGGTGATACTATTCTTTAGGCTGGTGCGTGGAAGAAGTAAAAGGTTTTTAATAGAATTAATTAAAATAATAGGTATTAACAGAAAGCTTTTGAGAACATGCATTCTATCTATATCTTGGCCTAAATAGTGTTGGCGTCTCTACTTTCTCATACCTGTCTGGCCATGATGGGTTTCAACTTCTGAGTCTGTGAGCCAAATAAACTGTGTCTCCTATACAGTATTTCTCTGGGAATTTTGTCACTGCAATGGGAATTCTAACTAGCATAGAGGTACAAAATTTTCCAGAAAGCAGGTATAAAGTTCCAACTCCACTGGAGGCTCATCACTTTCCACTTTCATGCTCTTCTCCCTTGAGTGCTTGGTTGTCCCAGTGCATTCCTTGTCTTTTATTATCTTGGTGTCATGAACATTCCTCAGCAATAATGGTGGAAATGGGGGTTGGTTTCCTGAAGTACCAACTCTTTAATTTAAAAATATTATTAAAGCTTACATATTCCCTAGAGACAAATTCTCAGAGGACATGAATATAATTAAAACATGGTTTACATATTGCTTCTTATACTAAGATTTTGTAATACTAGTCTATGCAATATATTTTGACTCCTCAAAATGGTATGAATATGAATGTCATTAATATGATGCCAGAAAGAATAATCATATCCTGGGCATGTGTTACAAATGATGTAACATTCAATGGGTCATTTATTTTGAACTTATTCACTCCAGGTGTTCCAGGAATGACCCTTTGCTTCAGAGACTAGTCTCTCCTCCAGATGGCTTTTCTTCTAAGGCTAAGCAGTCATCTATCACTAATTTCTATTTTTTTTCTCACTTCATCTTTTAAAGATTAAAATAAAATGACATATCCTGAGGTAGACATGAGGTTCTCAAATACTAAAGATTTCAACCTAAAACTAGAAGTCAATTAACATCCTCACAGAAAATTAATAACTGATAAAAGAGTAAAACTGTGGAGCTGCTAAGATGATTCATTTTGTTTTGGCTTCTTTTGACAAGCTGTTGAAGCCACTTTGCATGTTCCCCACGACTAACTATGTGCACACACAAAGAAGCAGATGCATGGAAGGAGAGAAAGTGAAAGACATATAGGTTAGCATCTTGAAATAAAGGGAAGAGATGAAGAAAGGGGGCCCTTTGGTTATGTCCTCCTTTTTCAGGTGGTCAGTCCTTTTCATGAGAACCTATATGAAGGTTTATAAACAGGAGCACAGCTACTCATATACCTTGTTGTTTTCCTCTACTGGTGATGGCCATTCTCTTTGACTGATCCAACAGCTTTCGAAGGGATGCCATGGAATGGTGAACAAAGATGGATATACCTGCAGTGCCATCCAAATCAGTCTAATCAATTCTGATGATTAATAGTAGGATAGATATTACAGCCATATCTCCTTCATATCTGGAAATTTTTTTTCTATTAAAGGTGTCGACTGACTCGGCAAAGCTCACTTACTGTCTTAGGGTTTTACTGCTGTGAACAGACATCATGACCAAGACAACTCTTATAAAGACAGCATTTAATTGGGGTTTAGAGGTTCAGTCCATATCATCAAGGAGGGAACACGACAGCATCCAGGTAGGCATGGTACAGGAGGAGCTGAGAATTCTACATCTTCATCTGAAGTCTGCTAGCAGAATACTGACTTTCAGGCAACTAGAGTGAGGGTCTTAAGACCATGCCCATACTGAAACACCTACTCCAACAAAGCCACACCTCTTAATAGTGCCACTCCCTCGGCCAAGCATATACCAACCATCATGCCTACATTGAAAGAAATTGCGATTTACTCAATGATTTAAGTGTTAATCTTCTAAAATATTTCTACAGGACATGTAAAAGCATGCTTGACCAATGACCTGGTAATCGTGACTTTGTTGGGTGATATGGAATGACTTACCATAAAAGTAATGAATGAAGCAATGAATACATGACTGGGTATCTTTAATTGTGAGAAATGCCAGGGATGATACTGTTGTTTTACTGCTGCACATTGTAATAAAATTTAAAACACATAATTCGACCTCCCCCTATTTTTAGTGTTCTCCAGATATAGCTTAATGTTTTGAAACTATTTAAATTTGTCTCCAAACTTGAAAATCCCAGTCAATTTCATTGTCTTCTTTGTAAAAATCAGTTGACTGTAAGAGAGTGGATTAATGTGTGAGTCCTTAATTTTATTCCTTTCATCAATGAGTTTGCTTTTATGCCAGAACCATGTTGTTTGCATTATTATAGTTCTGAATGCCACTTTATATTTGGAACATAGAAACACACATTATTATTGATGTTGTTGTTTCTGTTTTTATATTATTCAAGATTGTTTTGGGTATCTTTGGATGTTTGTGTTTCCATATGAAATTTAGGCTTATTTTTTCAATTTCTGTAGAAAATTGTGGTGGAATTTTCATAGATATTATGCTGAATGTCTAGATTGCATTTGGTTTTATGAATATTTTCACTGTATTCATTCTGTACATCTATGACCACTGGAGGTCTTGCCATCTTCTGGAATATTTTTCACTTTCTTCTTTGGTGCCTGAAAGTTTTCATGGCATAATTTCTTCATTTTCTTGTATGGGTTTACTCCAGCATATGCTGTTTCAGGATATTTGAACTTGTTTCTAGTTAAAATGTGGTTCAGCCATTAACACACACCTTGATTCCATATGGATAGAATACAGACACACCCTTAATACCTTTAATCCCAAACAATGAAGGTAAAGTTTGTAGAAGTAAACACCCATGTTTGAAAGTGATGTCTAATTGAGTGGCAGAAAAAGTGACAAATCAGAGAAAGACTTGGCACAATAGGATATGCCCAACTCTCATCAGTAGAGAGAGAAAAGGGAAGAGAGAAATTCAGTACAGGAAGAGGAGTGTACAGTACAATAACACAGTAGAGTTTGTGGAGAGCAATATAGTAGAATTGGGAGAGTCGAGCAGCTTAGAGAGGAAGAAGGAGGGAACTTTACCAGGTGGAGAGTTTTACAGAGACAGATTGAAGAGAGAACAAAGTAGACACAGGTAAAGACAGAACAAACAAAAGAATAAGAAGGAGCCATAAGACTAAAAAATATTACTAGAGTTAGTTTGAGGCCAAGCAGAACAATTTAAAAGCTGAGATAAAAGCCAGATTGAATAAATCAACTGGAAGAGGAGGTTGAGCCAGGATAGCTGAGTTGGGCCAGCCAGCTAGCATTCAGAAAGAATGAGAAAGGGTGAGCTTTTTCAGCAACAAGTCTTAGAAATTGAAAATATTCTAGGCCTAGATTAGATTTTAAAGAAGCTAGAAGCTTCCAGGACTAAGCAGATGGAGGCAGTGTGCCTCCCAGACAACAATTACAAGAGAATAAAAGTTACTTTTACAATATATTTTAGATTACTGTGGATGACATTATTTTTATGATTTTTATCTTCTGCATTTCTCATGTATAGAAATACTACTACTTTTGTGTTAATTTTGTATTCTATTACTTTGTAAAAACTGTCATTTGTAGAAGATTTCTACTGAAAGCTTTAGGTTCTTACATAAATAAAATCTATACACAAGTATACTTAGATGTCTTCTTTTTCTGTTTGTACCCCCTTTATCTTTTTTTTGTCTTATTTACTCTTATTTTAAACATTATATGAAACCATAGTTGATAGAGTAACCATCCTTGTCTTATACCCAATTTTAGGGAAAGAGCTTTGTGAATTTTCCGTTTTTCTTCATTTCACAAGATGTTGGCTTTAGCCTTGCTGTATATTGCCTTCATTATGTTGAAATATGTTTAATTTCTTTCTAGATTTTTATATCTTTTGTAATAAAGGGATATTGCTATTTTCTTTTTTTTTTAAAGATTTATTTATTTATTATGTTTACAGTGCCTGAATGCCAGAAGAGGGCATCAGATTCCATTACAGATGGTTGTGAGCTACCATGTGCATGTTGGGAATTGAACTCAGGACCTCTGGAAGAGCAAACAGTGCTCTTAACCTCTGAGCCATCTCTCCAGCACTATTTTTAAATGTCTTTTCTGTATCATATGAGATTATTATTTGGTTTATGTCCTAGAGTCTATTTATGTGTTATGATTACATTTAATGATTTATGTATATTGAACAATACTTGTATCTCTTCAATAAAGCTGACTAGATCTTGGTGGATAATCTAGAAGACAGTGATCAATTTAATTAATGTAGTCCTTTCCCTTTGTGTACTCTACAGTCTCAGGAACACCAAGATTCTGTTTTTTCAGATAGTCAAGAAAAGTGAGAAGTCTTTAAAAAGCAATAGCTATGACTCAGTCTGCTGTCTTGGTTTTAACAACTTTCTAGTAGCATCTGAATTACAGCTGAGGCATGGTCGCTATATTCACGTTTGTCTGAGGTTGAAAAGAAGTTAAACTTCTTCACAGAATGCACTATTAACATGATTTTTCTGGAACTGACACCTGCTTCTGGTGAGGATTCCTTACATGGAACAGGCTTGGGGGAACCAGGCACTTAGACACCACTCCAAATCTACTCCTTTTGCTTACCCAGCCAATGCAGAGGTTTCTTTTCTTTTGCAAATATGCAGTGTTAAAAAAGAAAAACAGATATTTGATAAACCATGAAGCTTGGCTCTGGAGACCTAGAATAGGCTGTTTATAAATTATTGAAATTAGCTCATAGAAAACATGCTGCAACCTTGTCAGAAGAAAAGTGTTTGCCCAGATGTACAACCTGAAGTCTCTCTGGTTTCAGAACACCGTGGAAAAGTACCAAATGCTTCAAACTTCCAAAAAAGTGATAATTAAAAAAAAAAAAAAAGCTTAGTATATTTGGCAAATACATTTGAGTTTCAAACATGCTGAACCTCTGACAGGAAAAAAAAAGTCCTCTAATGTCTGTATATAAACTCCAACCCTGGATAGCAATACTGTGTGCCAAATGCCTCATCCTTTCATGAAGATCTCTAGGGATGCCAGGTTTGACAGAGATTGAAGGGAAGAAAAGCATTGCTCATGTGAGGAAGGATTCCATTCCTTCCTGTGCCATGGCTAAAAGAAGGTCGCTTGTGCAAAAGTGTTCTTGAAAATATATGGGTATTGTTAAATGTCCCAGAGAATTTTAAGTGTTAGAAGTTAATGGTTTTAAATTTGGCAGAACTAACTTCTGGGAAAGATTTTTAGAATGTGATTGTGAAGTAAAATGGCTTAATTTTCCTGGATTTTTGTTGGGAGCCAACTTTAAGCAGAAAGTGGCTAGAAAGGAGCCATCAACTTTGCAGCCATCTGGAACCATATACCCTGATAGAGACTTGTTTTCAACAGCCTACAACAGCTGAGCACACTCTGACAAACATCTTGTTTATCCCACATAGCTTGTTTTGCTGTTTAGTGACCCCAGCTGCGTGGTGCACGTGGTAAAATGTCTTCACCTGTGTTCTCCTGCTTGTGCTTATAAATACCCAGGATTTCCTTGTAGTATAGTCAATAGGAGGTGTGAATATAGTCTATGGGAGACAGTAAATGAGACCTGACCACACACCCTGTCTTGTCTCCATTCTTCGCTTCTCTTGCCCCTCCATCCCCACTCTCTCTCTTGACCAGAGCACTTAGCCCCAATGCGTGGGGCAGTGTGGTCCTCAACAGATTTTGCTATTGTCATTTTTTTTTCTTATTTTGGCCTTGTTTTGCTTTTTATCTGCAAACAAAATATTGAGCTGCTGCTGTCTACATCTGTCTATGGACATAAATAGCATAAATGGTCAGTACCATATGTGAGGTTTATTTTCTCCTCAACTTTTATAATGCACAAAATAGAAAAAGTGTAGCCAGCAAACATTATATGGTTAAATGACAACCCACATGTCTGTTTCCTCCTCAGGGTATCCTGGGCCACTCTCAACTGAGCTGGACTGGAGAAAGGGAAGCTTAACCCAGCATAGGTGAGTTCAGTACAGTATCTCAGTCGATGATGTGTGTGCCTAGAACAAATGCACCAAGGAACAGCTTCATAGCATGGCTTGGCTCTTTGTGTGTGCAGTTACTCGTGTCCCTGGGGAGGTGGCCAGGGTCTCTGGGATAAGTTTGTGTGGGCATGTACTATTGGCCCAGGCAGGGGTGTTGGAAGATGCTTCATCTATATTCTCAGGGGCTATGGTGTTTGTGTGTGTGTGTGTGTGTGTGTGTGTGTGTGAGAGAGAGAGAGAGAGAGAGAGAGAGAGAGAGAGAGAGAGAGAGAGAGAGAGAGAGAGAACACCTTATGAAGCCAAACAAGGACTGAAACCTGATAGCTGTCAGGATAATACATTTACAGGATAAATAAATTTACGGGGTTGATGGTGGGGGAGCCAGCTTTATGGCACCAGGTTGGGAAGGGAGAGGTTGCCAATTTCTGCCATCTTCACGTTTGAGGTATCTGGGGTTGAAGCTCCCTCAGACCCAGTCTCCTTAACCCTGGGCCATTATAGTCCAACAGTTAAATGATGCATGTGTGCATAAAATAATACACACAATTCTCAAGTTAATAATCCCTTGTATAATAGTAAGTTCTGATATGTAAATTGTGAAATGTCAATTAGCATTGAAGAAAAGCATGAGGTTATTGCTGTTTATCTGAAAGGCTATGTGTTCTTCAACTGGGACTGGAGAGATGGTTCAGTGATTAAGAGTGGATACTGTGCAGATGCAGAGATTGCTCTTGCAGTGGACCTCAACCAGTTTCTAGCAGCCATTTTATGCAGTTTACAACTGCCTATAATGGTAGCGCTAAGGGGTCTGCCACCTTCTGACTTCTGATGATTCTGCATTTAATGTACACACACAACCTCCTACATATATACACTGTTTTAAAAATCCCCCAAAGGTCATTGATTAATAGTTCCATATCCATGGTTACTCAGATAGTCTTGTGGTCCATTACTTAATGGACCACAACAGAAAATGAAAAAACATAAACATGAGAAGGGACATGTAGCAAAAAGGTAAGCCTACTATGTTGGGAGCTGACTTTTAGCAGAAAGTGGCTATCAACTTTGCAGCCATCTTGAGCCATATACCAAAGAGACTTGTTTTTCAACAGCCTACAACAGCTGAATACACTCTGATAACATCTTGTTTATCCCACATATCTTATTTTGCTGTTTAGTGACCCCAGCTGCATGGTGCACGTGGTAAAGAGTCTTCAGCTGTGTTCCCCTGCTTGTGCTTATAAATACCCAGGATTTTCTTGCAAGGGAGGAGACAATAAGAAAGGAAGAGACAATAAACAAGAAACAAGACTTGGTCACACACTCTGGTTTGTCTCCATTCTTTGCGTCTTTTCCCTTTCTTTCCCCACTCTCTTGACCAGAGCACTTAGCCCCAAAGTGTGGGGCTGTGTGGGGCTGCAACACTGATAGGTGTGAAAAGGTGGTAGCTGAGAGTTAAAGGCCTTATATACATGCATAAAATAGTCAGATAATAAGTTTTATTAATAATACAAAGAATGTAATAACAAAGTTGATAATTCTATTTTTACACTCTAGTCTGAGTTTCTTCCAAATATAGCAAATGTTCCTTCAACCCCAGTCCCTTTCACCGACATTTGACTTTATAACTATTA
This sequence comes from Arvicanthis niloticus, assembly GCF_011762505.2. Taxonomy (NCBI): domain Eukaryota; kingdom Metazoa; phylum Chordata; class Mammalia; order Rodentia; family Muridae; genus Arvicanthis; species Arvicanthis niloticus. The sequence continues at coordinate 1,841,658 of NC_047671.1, forward strand.
AAATTTGAGCACTCTGAATTTGTCCCAATTTATCTCTGCATAGGATGTGTCTTTCCTCTAGATATATTTACTGTTTTTACAGGTCTAAACAGAGAATTCCTACTCATCACCAAGAGTATATTCAAATGGTGCCTCCTCTGACTCGGCACCTGTAATAGCACAAACACGTTTGAAACTTCCTTCATCCACACCAACTCTATATTGCTTTGCTAAGGCTTAGATAGAATTTGAATATAACCCATGGTATGTGACATTGGAAGCTTTGTTTCTTGTGAGTTTTAAAAGCTGGTGGAACTTGGAACTTTTAAGATGTGGGGCCCTCATGGGTGATGCTAGAACACAGGAAGTTTGCCCAGTGTAGGAATGAATCAATTGGGTTTTATTAGAATATGTCATTATTAAAGAGTTCTTGGTCCTGAATTCTTTTCTGGATTTCTGCCTTGATGTGTGTTTTCTTCTGCTCACATTTCTGGGCATGCTTATGTCACCTTCTATATTGTACTGCAATTGGAAGATGATCCCTCAGAACCAAGACTCCTCTACTCCCTTTACATTTTATTTTCTTACCTTTTCCATTCTCTCCCTTCCTCCCCCTTTCTCCTTCCTCCCTCTCCTCCACTCCTCCCTCCATCTCTTCCTCCCTCCTCCCCTCCCTTATTTTCTTCCTTCCTCCCTTCCTCCCCTCCTCATAACCTAGACCGAGATTTTGAATTTGGGACCCTCATACTTCAGACTATGAAGTGCTGGGATTATAGGCTTGTGGTACCATATCTCTATTGGACCTTTCACCCCTCCTCTCTTATTTTCAGAAACTTCAGAATTAGGTATTTTGATACAAAATTTGAAGTCATATTTAAATATATTTATATTATTGTAATATAAACATATATATGATTAGATTCAGAGAACTTGTGCTATTTAAAAATTTTAAGAGTCACACAATTTTTAAAATAAATTCTACTGTAAATTTAAGCTAATAAGCACCAAGGGCATAGCTCAGTGGTAAACTTTATCTACTGTGTACAAGCCATTGGTTCAATCTTCAGCATAAAAAAAGCAAGCAAACAAACAAATAAAAAACAACTAGAGCATTACAGATATCTATGAAGTCTTACCTTCTTTCCTTAGCTCTCAGATTAAATTTGTGTAGAAAATATTGTCAACCAGTTTCTACTTATATACTCAAATATCTACAACAAACAGTATTTGCTATTAGTTCTCTAAAATTGGACCAACAGTGTACATGATTTCCTGTGAATTAATAATTTATTTGATTGTCTATTCTGTCTGTTCACTTGAGATAGAGTTCAGACACTGCAAATCAACCTGTGTGTTTGTTTAATGACTGGTTAAATGGGTCAGGGTTACCCAAGACCCAGTTCACATACATGCATTTCATAGTGTCATATCTTCTACCTGATCATTCTATTCTTTCAATAATATCTAGATATATATGTAGGTAATTGCTGGAGAATGCAGGGTTCCTCATGCCAGGCTGTGTGTAGTTGGCTAGAAATGCTCTGGGTTCCTCCAGGGGGAAGTTAGGCATGGTTGCTGTGGCTCCACTGTTCCTTACTTCGAGGTCCCAATGACAAGAGAAAGTCCACGGGTTTTTACAGGCTTTATTGTCATGGCGGATGGTGAATGGATCTGGATGCACCCCCCCAAAACTCAGGGCAGACCTGAGTTAAATAGGGAGGGAAAGAGGGGGGAGGGGCTAGGGAGGAATGCTTAATTGGCTCCACCCTCTGGTCTTCAAGTACCTCATTAGTATGTAAATCTCTCTAGGGCCTGAGGCCTGTTAATCACCTGTGCCCTAAGTGACTTGAAGGGTGTAGGTTGAATGGAGATTAGACCTTGTGTCAGGAGCCTGGGTTCTGGAGGCGTGGCTGAACACTCACAACCCAAGAACCAGAATACCCTTCCATGGCCCAACATATATATCTACTATTTAAATAGGTAGCATTATGTGATCATGTGGATCATTCATCTTGTCTTTAAGACTGAGCACAGTGAAAACAAACAGAATACTAAGAAATGACTTGGGTATCAAACATATGTATGCAAAAAAAATATTGTGCTAGAATCTTAATAGGAAAGCTTCTCCAATGTTAAAACAGAAGAAATTCTTACATTTTTATTAAAATTTATTACAAGTAATAATTTAAGTCATTAGCCCTCAAAATAACTTCTTTGTGAAGAGAGGCTGATATCACAGTATTCAGAAAATCAATTTAATAGCATAAATACTTTTCCTCATAAAATAGATAATACATACTTTATTTTTTCTTTTGAGAATTAATGGATATTGAAGCAGGTTGGTTAATAGAGGGATATTTATTGAGAGCAATCCAAACCAGCTTTGAGCCTTGCATATTTTTAATGTTCTAATGTATATTTCTGGTTATCTCCTAAAAATTAACTCATCTTTCTGTCTGTCTCTGTGTCTGTCTGTCTGTCTATCTATCATCTATTACTTATCTCTTTTATATAACGTCTATCTTCTATCTATCCTCTATAATCTATCATCATCTATCTGCCTATTTTTGTCTGTCTCAATTTATCTATCTTCTGTCGTCTCTCTTCATCTATATACCCTTCATCAATCTATCTACTTATCAAGCTGTTTGTCTATCTAATCCACCTATTCACTATCATCTATCAGTTTCTTTTATCTATCATTTATATATCATCATGTATCCTACCTATCTAGCATCTATCTTATCTATCATCATGTGTCCTATCTATCAATCATCTATCTTATCTATCATTATGTATCCTATCACCTATCTATTTATCTATTATCTATCTATCATCTATCCATCTTCATCATTATCTACCATGTACCAATCAATCTATTTATCAATTATCTATATAATCAATCATCTATTTATCAACCATTTACTTATCAATAATCTATATATCCATCTATAATTATCTATGTATCTATTTATTATTTGTCTATTATCTATCTTCTATCTATCTATGTATCTATGTATCTATCATCTATCCATCTATCATCTATCATCATCTATCATCTATCTATATCTATGTTCAATTATCTGTGTATTAATTATCTATCTTATATGTCTATCACTAATCATATATCATCTATTTATCATTAATCTATTTAGTCATCTATTCTATCTATTTATCATCATGTATCCCATCAATCTATCATCTATCTATATCTATCTATCATCTTTCTAACATCTGTCTATCATCAATCATCTGTCTAGCATCTATCTATGTCCTGAAATATACCCTTTATATGTTTTGGTGGTGAATGCCCCACGCCTTTGCTAACATTTGTCAGTTCTCCTTTCATTATAAATACTTCTTTGCTCTACTGAATTACCTATGGCTGTGCCCTATGCCTTCCTCCATGAACCGTGACTCAGGATGGGGTGAGCAGAAAGGATGATCTACAGGTATCACACTTACAGAAAGTGTTAGCATTAGATAGTTGAGTTCTGTTATTGAATTTAGCACGGTTTAACAACCTAGAACTATAGAGGAATCTGAGTTTTGCTATCCCAGTGAAGATGTTTAGTTTATTTGTTTCTGAGAAGTTTGTCTAAAAATTTAATGAGAACTCTCTGTATCATTTATTGAGCAAGGAACTTGTTATTAAAAGCAAAGGAACACAACACCAGAAGTGGTAAATAAAATGAAGTGCTCTGATAATTTTTGTATGTGGCTGCCAAGATAGATCAAATTTTATGTGATTCAATACTGCTGATTTTTCCTTCTTATAAAAGATAATTCTTATAGCCATAGGCATAACTTATTTTAGTAAATTTATTTAGTATATACATTTATTTTTCTGTATTCTAGTAACTCAAGTCATATGAATTAGACCCACTCTCAGGGAATATATGTGCAAATTAATGAAATCCAAAAAACAAAGATTTCGATTGTCTCATTCCAATTCATCTCTTTCTATAGTGGATTCTAGACTTAATGCTCCATTAAATGAACACAATAACAAGCTGCTTCTAAATCATCTGTAACTTGTTTCATGATGTTTGTTAGGTATTTCCAGAGTATTTTCTTTTTTCTTTTCTTTTTCTTTCTTTCTTTCTTTCTTTTCTTTTTTTTTTTTTTTTTTAGACAGGGTTTTTCTGTATGGCCCTGGCTGTCCTGGAACTCACTCTGTAGACCAGGCTGGACTCGAACTCAGAAATCCACCTGTCTCTGCCTCCCAAGTGCTGGGATTAAAGGTGTGCACCATCACTGCCCAGTGAGTATTTTCTTTATATTGATTTGTTATATTCAAATAATGATTAGAAAATTTACTGGCTATGATGATATTGAAAACTTACTATATTAAATGGGTAGTCATACTAGCTAAGATGATATTAAAAACTTACTGTGTTGAATGGGTAGTCAAGACTTGAAAAAAATTAATGTGGTATGGTCTCTCTAATATGCATATCCTGCCTTCTGATTTGTATGTGTGTGTGTGTGTGTGTGAGTGAGTGAGAGAGAGAGAGAGAGAGAGAGAGAGAATGAGAATGGGGCCCATGAGATGGGAAAGAGAAGCTTTAAGAGTAGGAGGTACTGGCCAGGCAGTGGTGGTGCACGCCTTTAATCCCAGCACTTGGATTCTCATCATGTCAACTGGTATTATATTTATGCAGGTTTTGTTCAGAAAATTATACTCAGATTTTATGGATGTTGCTTTCCTTTGTACACATATATGATGCACACTGTATCTGTATGTATGTTCAATGAAGTTCTACCTATTGGGATAATAATGCCCTTCCCCCACATAACATGTAAGGGTCCATGATTCACTGAAGAATGATACCCTGGACTCGAATAGTATGCATAAGCAAAAAGGGCTATAATCTGTAGAAGTCCAACATGCTGAGATCTACTGTTTAACAAGATGGAGATATTCTGGCAAGCTTGCAAGCCCATTTTAAAGCACTTTAGGGGAATTTCAAAAAAGGTATTTGACCTTTATCTTAACTGGTTGTCTCTATCTCTTGGGACATTCCAAAACCAATGCTGGTGGTTGGGGAAGCCTGGAAACTGTTGCTGACTCACTGCCCTTGTGTCAGGCCAGGAGGCACGGAAGCTTCTGGTGGTAGGCCTGTTTTTTTTTTTTTTTTTTTTTTTTCCCCCAACTACTGACTTGCCTGGACTTGCCCAGTTCTGGGAAACAGAGATCTAGGCCTAGTCTCCTGAACTGCCAGTTTGAAGCGTGTCTCAGTCCTTTCTATCATTAACCCTAGGAAAGGATATATTACTGCCACTTTCCTAAGGTAGAAAAACTTTTAACTGCATTCTAAATCTCATCCTTATACCCATAGGTAAATGTGGCTCTAACTCTTCATCAAAAATGCTTCTTTTACAGCAGATAAAGTACATTATAGAAATCCACAACTTGTCAAAATGTAGAGAACTGACCATGGAGTGCTCAATACCTACAACTAAGGCTCAGAAAACATGTCAGAACATGGAGAAGAAAGAATCTAGGAGTCAGAGGAAATTTGCTGTGAAACAGTGTCTTCTGTATATAACAAGGAAGTTGCTTCCATTTTAATTTTTCTCCTCTCTAACTGATCTGTTTAGGATTTTCAATGCTATATTGAGTAGAAATGGTCAGAATGGACATCCTGATTCTGTATCTAACCTTAGAAAATTATAGATATTTGTCCATTCATCATGTTTTTCATCTCTAAAACTTTTCTGTAGTCTGAATTTAAAATTTCTATTTCTAATCAAATTTCTTTCCCTATTAACCATCTTGCTTATTTTACTTATTTTTCCTATCTGTATTTTTTTAGTCCATGAAGGTTCAGAAAGATGATTGTCTTGAATTATATCTTGAGCAAATACTCAGTCTTCATTTGTAAAGTGTAGTTGTTAGAATTCTATTTTGAATTCAGACTTGACTGTCTCTTTCTCATGAGTGAGTGTCACTTCAGGTATGAACATTTGAGGAATACATATCTCTTACAGTTTTTCACAAACTTATTTCAGTAGGCAAAAAGCTTCTTTTTCAGATCTCTAAACAAACAGGCCTGCTTCTGGCTTACAGGAGTCTTCTAAATCCACAGCAGTATTGGACTCTAAGATCCAAACCAGGTGACATGCTCCACAGAGACACACGGACACAGGATTTGCTGCAAAAACATGAGGTTTAATGATAATAACTAGTGCACTAAGGTTCCGTCACATGCAGACAAGAGGAACCCTGAGCTAAAGCTAAGAGCAGTTTTTATACAGTTTAAGGGGTTGTGCTAGAGAAACAGTGAATAGGCACAATATGATTGGAGGAGCAGTGTTACTTTTAAACTGATTGGTCTTTGGGAAATGAGGTGGCAAGGACCTTCCTTGTCTTTAAGTGTCAAGGGTTGGTCCATCCTGAAAAATGTGTCTATGTGCTCTGGGCCTTCCACACCCACAGGTGGGTTCCCTTCCCTCTGGTCTGAGGAATGTTATTCAGCCTCTCTCTTCTCTGTCAGCAGGGTAATCCAGCAGGTGTCCTTGTACTAAGGAATGTGCTCCTCCTGGGATATGTTCTGGGGCAGTTAATTTTTAAGTTTAACAGAATTCCTACACCAGCAGCTGTGACTGAGAGAAGAAACTCTTTCTGGTCACGAATTCTCTCAGGTTCTACATCCTTATGCTTGAATATGCTTTTATCATAGCTCTTGGATTTTTGTGACTTTTTCTGGGAAGATATTGTCAGGCAACTATTCACCTCAGATAAGGTACTTAACATATACCAGAGAAATGGTGCCAGTGATTTACGGTGTAGTGAACCAATGAGTTTATTTGTGTTACTTATAGGAGTATGAGTGCCTCAAAAGAAGCTGTGTATCTAAAAAGCTGTAGTCTTACAGTTCCCTCTACAACTTTGAGGACCTCAGGAAGAGTTTCTTCTGGCAATTGCTTACCAATTTATAAACTGTAGAGAAGCCTTGTGAATCTTACAACTTTCTGAACTTAATAAATTTGATTAGCTTCCTGAACCTTGTAAGTTTTATTGGCTTCCTGGGTTCTGATAGCCTCTGCCTTTTCTCCAGGAGACAATGTGCCAATTTGGAGAAAATGGTTGTACTATACCCCACACATATCAGAGTTCAAGTTGGATCAAGGAGAGATTTAGGAGCTGCCTTGAAAGGCAGCCTTGTTAGGGGAGCCCTTCAAACCAGCTCAAGCATCAACTACACTGAAAAGCAAGAGCTCTTAGATGCTCTTTAAAATTACTCTTATTTGTTTTAAAGTGAACAGCATGGTTCACATACTTAAATGGCCAACATCTATTTATTTGGCTGTTGTGGGATTAGTTTTCAGTCATGGGTTCCTGCTTTCTATCTTGCTAGGTTGTTAATCCAGAACTTGTGTTAAGCTCATGGAGCAAATTCTCAAGTATTTTACATTTTCATGGAAGAAGTCCTTTCCCACCAAAGATGATAGCTTCAGCATTCATCACTTAGCTTTAAACTTGCATGCAGTTTGGAGGGTTTTTTTTTTAAATCTCATTTAAAAATGGTAAAGTGGAAAACTGTATGTTTCTAAAATGTGCTCATGAATCTTCCTCTTTATAGTTCTTCCTAGAATGTAATGGAAAGTGGAAATATGTGTGTATGTGTATAAATTTTGCATAGTGATAGTCTCTGTTGTACTCTCCAATTTAATGTGACTTAATGTATAAGAGAAGAGAGTTAACATCTCATTTATATATTCTTTCATATTACAGAATAACAATAACTATGTTGACATGCAAACATGCATAAGAAGAATGCTCACTTACACTTAGTTTCAGAGATTTCAGTGTTCCAGAAAAAGCAGGAGAGTGGGGAAAAACAACAGTCTGATTTAAGGTCTAAATACAAAACAGTGAGCTACTCACTTGCTTTCTTTCTCTTTAAAACAGAATGAGCATGTCAGCCTGGCTCACTGTCTCAGCATGACACAATTTTACACTGTTCAATTCACCACTAACAGCACCTGCCACAAAAATATCTATTGCAGAAGGGTCTCAAGGAACCACCAGAAAGATGTAGAATTTTTCAGCATAACTACTGCATTTCCAATAAATAACTGTCAAAAGCCATAAGCTAGTGATCTCTCAAATAACATGATAACTGGGAAATGTTTTTAATGTTTGAAAATTTTTGTAATAGAAAGGAACTTTGGAACATTTGTCCTCCTGGATGGGAGAGGCTAATTAACATTCCTTGGTCAGAGGACCCTTGTTAGATTAACAGTCAGAGGAGAAAGGGAGAGGCTGATTAACATTCCTCAGACCATGTGGGTAGCTGACAGAAGGCAGCTATCATCCTTGCAGCCATCTTGAGTAATATACCCTGACAAGAGACTTGATTACAATAGCCTACAACAGCTAAGCACACTCTGATAGCATCTTATTTTAGGTACTCAGGATTTTCCCTTGGGTGTGTGAGACTTAAAGGTGTGTGACATAAGGGTGTGACTTAGAGATCAGATTTAGAGATAAGACCTAACGGCATGAATTAAAGGCATGACTTAAAGGCTTGGCTTAGAAGTGAGACATAAAAGGTGAGAGGCAGACAGAAGAGATTATTATTAGGTATAAGGCACTTGGAGGAAGAACTTGGAATTAGACAATAGGCACTTGAGACTCAAGGCAGGCAAGTGGGCATTAGATACTCGAGACTTGGAAAGAGAATTAGGTATTAGACACTTGCACTCAGAAGAAGTAACTTGGAACTGGAAAAGAGACTAGCAACTTAGAACTAGGACTGGGAACTAGTGACTTGGAGAGAAGAAGAGAGGCTGAAGAATAAATGGGATTGAATCACACTCTGTCTGGTCTCCAGTCCTCGAATCCATCCTCACTCTCTCCCTTGCTGAACCCTGACCTGCAGACAGGAGCAGCTTGGGGCAGTGCTGGACCTAACAATTTAGCTCCCAAGGCTTTTGGCAGTGTGGGTTCCAACACTGATAGAGCAGTCGGAGACATTTTGGCCCCCAAACGTGCAGTCGGCAATATTTTTTGTGCCCAACATTGGGCACAGTGGTTCTCAACAAGACCACATGGAACATAGCTCACCTGTGGGTGGAGAAGGCCCAGAACACATGAACACATTCTGCAGAATGGACCAACCCTTGCCACCTACAGACAAGGGAAATTCTTGCCACCTTATTCTCTAAAGACCTATCAGTTTAAAAAAAAAAAAGTCACATTGTTCTGCCAATCACATTGTGCCTAATGGCTGCTGCCCTAAGGACTGTATAAAAGCTCACTGAATGAGCAGCATGGGATTGCTTCTCCTTTTGGAGTGCAGGATGGCCCCAGCATGCTGGAACATTAGACATTCCTCTTGCATTTTGCAGCGATCTCTTGTGTCTGCATGATTCTCACAGGGAGTCTCTGGTAAACTAAGGCTCTGCTCGCTAGAGTCTTAAAGTGACTCTGTGATATTCCATGGGTTCTGTGTGCACAATTGAAGGACTTTCAGGGTTGACTTTACATAATGACAGAACAGTAACTTAAAAGGAAATATAATCTATTTAGAATAAGCTTTTTAAAAACACCACCATTTGCATTCTCAACATGTGGGCTATCACATAGATGTGACAGGGACACCTGTAATGTGCCTCTAGCAAAAAATAACACTTATGTGGTATGCAACGTCACCTTGCAGCACCTTAATAAGACAGGGCCTTGCACACCCAGCCATGCACAGACAATAGTTGTACCACTACAAAGCTCTCACCAGCCTGCTACTCAAGTGACAGCTGTGACTGTTGCTTGCAGCAGATTCTTTCAGCATCAGCAACCACAGCAAGAGTGGCTTCTCTGCTCTGACAGTGGGTTTGGCATAAGGAGCTATTCTTAGGAAGAACGCTTTTGTTTTATTTTTGTTTTCCTTTTTATGATGAAAACACTGAAAGTGGCTTCACTATTTTTGATTTAATGATACTTCCAGTCTCTGCCACTGGTGCCCATTATGCAACAATGAAGAGAGAGGTCTTCCGTCAAAACTACAGGGAACTTTATAGGAACAATTTCATAAATAAGTGCAGTGTTAAAGTAAGAACCATGAAACGAAGTTCTGGTTGCTCAAACAACCTCTGTCAAAGGTGATGTTCACTGCTGAGCTTTTGAGCATCACCTTCAATAATAATAAAACTGACTGTGACCTTCTAAGAAAGTTGGAGGATCCTATTATTATTGATTGACTATAGAAGGTAGAGACAGCCTCTCCAGACATGGCAGTATGGTCAGTGACAGGGTGCTGCTGCATTTATACTGATGCACTGCAGTAATCAGGGAATACTACCTGGTGGAGACACTGAGAAACAGAACCTTCAGTGTTTTAGTGACAAAGCTTGCTAAGGACCAGCCTCAGCATGGAGAGGGAGTCTGAGAGAAGTGGTGTCTGGGAGCAGTGAAAAAAACTGACTTGAAGTCAAATCATGGATCCAAGCTGACCACCTGTGTTCTGCTTGATACAGCTTTTCTAGTCTGTTTCTCTCTGGAGATTGCTGTCTATAATTTGCTCCTTGTTTGCTATTCGAAGAGATCTCTCTGCCCATGTCCTGCTTGCATGTGTGTGTGTGTCCATGTGTCTTTGTATCTGTCTGTGTTTCTGTGTGTGTTTGTTTTCCAGTTTTCTCTTTTTATCCTAAAAATTCTCTGAATTTTTCTCTTCTCCTGCAGAACACAGGACAAGTCTTTTATTTTACATATTAATCAAGTAATTTATTCCAGGTTTCCTTTAGATTGTCTTATGAATCAGCATCCTAGGACTCCAGCCTTTTGATTCTTAGGAGACAGCAAGCATATATATTTTTAAAATTAACATTGCAAAAGAATTCAGAGATCTCTTTGCCTTTGTTAAGCTTAGTTGATGTTCTGGTTGGGTGGGACCTTGGCCTGAAATTACCATATCTACTACACCAGGGCCTAACTTCACTCTGTCCTAGGGTGACCTTGAACTCAGAAATCTGCCTTCCTTTATATGTTTCTGACAAGCTGGCTGATAGTGTAGCTACCTTTGTTCTTTTAGATTCATGAATCCCCTCATAATTTATATTGTATCCTTAATGTGTTCATTATTATATGAACAATCCTTATGCCTACAGCTGCCATGACATTCGTGGAGGGTCACACTGGGGCCCTGTCCCAGGGGCAGGAACCATGTTACTCTGTCCCTACCAGGGCCAAGCCGGGCTCAGTAGAAACTCAAATCAGAGGACAGCTGTGAATGTCTACAGCAGTCCTTACTTATAGTCCTTACTTACAGTACTTACTTACTTACATCTTCTGAGATGAAGATGTAAAAAGACTTCTTGTTTTATGGATTAATTTTCAAGTTAGCATATAAAATCATAGGTTTTATCATGGGCTCTCTGAAGCTGTGCCTTGCTGTGTTCATTCCCCTTTCCCACTGCCCCCTATCTCTGGTGACTAACAACTTTGGTTTCAAGGCTTCATGATGTTTTTTAGTGTTGTTTCCTGAATCCTGCCTTAGTAGATACATAGTTTATTTTTAGGAATTACATATTATAGACCCCCTAAACTCAGATTTAGTTGATGTAACCATCATTAGTTAGAGCCAGTGTTAGTCTGTAACCTGTTGGGTTCTACAGGCTGCCATCTGTGTGTGATTCTCACTGGCCTTTGTACTTTCCTACCTCTTTCTCTCACAATCCTTGTGATACTAAAGTCCTTGTTGATCAGGTTCTCACTATGTGTGCATAAAATGTTTTGTAATCTTAATGAAAGAATGATATATTTTGAATCTTTTTTTTTATTTCCAGAAGTTCTTCCTTAGTTCACATTTACTATTAAATGATACTATCCTCTGTTGACTTACGTTGACGCTTCACGATATGGACTAACGTCAATTCTATTCTATTTTAGTAACTTATTTATCTACATTTAAAACTTAGCCTAGATTAAAAATTTTAAATTGAATGGTAATGAACTGATCTTATAATTAAGTGAATGATAACTAAATCTTTAGGAATCTGTTATATTCAAAAAGTTATATTCTAGAAAAAATATAAGCTTTTATATTTCTATGTAAAAAGGAAAGAAAAAAGAGGATAATTTGATGAGATATGCTGCACAGATCCATTGATGAACATTTTTATGACAGGGCATGTAACGATTATTTGTATGTCACAATACTGTTTCTAGTCTATATGTACCAATGTAGCACCACAAACACTGGAATCTTCCTTTCAAATGTTTTATGAAAAATATGGTATGGTATGTCTATAATCATTGTATGTTCAAATCTTGAATCTATAAATGTAGTTTTTGTAATTAAGGTACAGAGGAGAGTCTTTGATAACTCATCCCTGGGGACAAATTTCACTCTCTACAGAGCAGTACTAGGGAATCATAGTGGCTTTTTTGCATATTTCTCTGGGTTCTATGTTAGGATTTTCCAGAGCATCTTAGAAATGTATGTAGATATTCATGCAATGATTGGTTCCAATTGTTGTGAAGTCTGCAAGAATCTTGATCTGTTATCTACAACTGGAGAGTCAGGAAAATATGTAGTAGGATTCAGCCAGACCTGAAGGCCTGAAAACCATGGGAGACAACAGTATGACTCTCAGTCTGATAGTTAAGATTTAGGACCTGGGTAGGAGGGTGAGTGACATAGGATATAGTTGCTGAAAGCTCTCTGAAATCTAAGACCTGATGGCCCAATGATAGGGCCTCCCATAGTTCATAGAAATATACAGATATCACAACTAAAGAAGCAAGTGAATTCACTTTTTCTTTTTTCGCTTTATGCTGTTTGGCCTTTAGCAGATCCATGTGGGTGAAGGTAAATCTCTTATTCACCTAATCTGTTGATGTAAATGCTAATCTAATTCAAAAAGAGCTTCACAGACACAGAAATACTGTTTAACCAGCCCTTGGACATTTCTTGCTCAGTCCATACATACCTTAATTTCTTTTGTTATTTAGACATGTTTTCCACTTGATGGGAGGGCCATGTTTAATATGGCTTTTTAGTATTGGGAATGATAAAGCTACCATAGCTTATTGACCAATAATGTGTCATAATAGATTTTTTACGAATTATAGGAGATAAGAACATATAAGGAATTCATAATCTAGGATTGAACATAGACAACTCTAGTAAGAATATTTTTGAAAAAAGATGATTTTTGAGAAAGTTCATTTGTAAGTGGATCATGTGAGAAGCAGCCAGTGTCATTAATTGCTGTGAACATTCTCTTTCTCACGATCTAACTTTTCTCTAGTGGGCATCTGTGCTCCTCCATTCTGGCTGAAACTGAGCATTTGAACTTACAGTATCTTTCTCTGAGAATCACCAAGGGCATTCAAATCTTAGACACTGTGTCTCGTAGAAAGTGATCATATATCTACATATAAATCCTACTATGGGCCCCAAAAGCCCCTCTGTGCCTGTGTACTCCACTTCATTATTATTGTTCTGAGCTGCATAGCATTTTCTTTTCATGCCTTGCACCAAGGTTTCAGAATAAAGGAGCAACTCCTGTTTAGTAAGTTCCAGTGTGTCACACAGAGTTTTCAGTTAGGGCTTCTTTATTTGATTTCATTCTTGATACTAAAAATGAACCTTAAACACAACCCTCAAAAAATGCCATAACCTTTGGAAAACCTGTCTAGAAGCAGAGGAAATTAAGGCATCCACTGGATTCCCCCGAGCAACAACAGAAGCCTCAGCTGTAAAAACTCTGACAGCTCTTCCTGGTTACCATGGTGAGAGAGGCCCTCTTGTTTAGAGACTTCTAATGGAATACTTATGCCCTTCAAGGCTTTCAATTAATTGTTTGGTGCACATTGCTCTCCTCATACATAATGTGGATGTGCTGAGGCAGTGCATAAACCTTACCTAAGGACTGATGGGCTGAGACTTTAAGATGAGCCAGAATGTTTCTTCCACTTATCTAAATTCTGTGTGTACAGTAAATGTGCCATGCATCATTATTCTATCTCCAGTATATGTCTGCAAGCACCTCCAACCATCCAATATTTCCTTGTAAAATAATATGTATCCTGTGGTCCAACTTGCAATACGAAACCACAGAATTAATGCCACCTGACCACGGAAGCTTTGTGTGTGATGAATAGGGCACTTAGAGTTGATGTACCTTGTACTATCATTTCAAAGCAATGCATCTTTACCATAAAACACATTTACTATGCAAAACCAGTTTTTACATCCTGATTTTTCATTGCTGTTTGGGATAGTCTATGAACATTAAACAATTCCCGTCTTCCTTTGTTCTCAGCAGCTGATAATTATTTCTCGTTTTCTCCTTAGAGCAGACTCTAACATCTTCTGAACAAGTGGTCTCTCTCTGATATCACCTTTGTGTGAGGACCTGAAAAAAGACCCAATCACATCACATACTAATTTCCTTTCCTGTGTTCTTGTTATTTGTTATGTGAAAAAGCAAGGAGAGTACACTGATATAAAGGGCAATACTGAAATGAGCTGAACTGATTGTGCTGTAATTATACTGTTATCACATTATGCTCTTTCTGTTCTAGACACAGACATAAGCAATTTATGGAAACAAATCTAGATAAGACTTACATGCACTTTGCTGGTGCCTATGATAATTCTGGATTCTAAAGACGAGGATTACTTAAACACACAGTTATCTGTTCAACTAATAAGCAAAAGACCTTAAATCCCCTCCTCCTAGGACCTTGTGAGTGTTTGATTAAGGTGAAGGATTGAAGGAACTGAAGGGGATGGCAACTCCATAAGAACACCAACAGTGCCAAGTAACCTAGACCCCTGGGAGTTCCCAGAGACTAAACCACAAACCAAAGAAAGCACATAGGCTGGACTGAGGCCCCTGGCACATAGGTCTCCAGAGGACTGCCTTGTCTGTCCTCAGTGGGAGCAGATGCATCTAATCCTGTAGACACTTGATGCCTCAAGATAGGGGATGCCCAGGGGGAACTCTCTCAGAGGCAAAGGAGGGATGGAGAAAAAAACTGCAAGGGGACACCAGGAGTGGGGCAACATTTGGGAAGGAAATAAAGAAATAATTTTAAAAAAGATAAAATTAAAAAAGATAACTGTCAAAGAAAACTGAACTTCATAGGAGCTATTTGTTATTGGTTAGAGGAAATTCAGTAGCACAGCTTTAGCTTGAATTGTGGTTCTTAATATCTAATGACCTGCTGTATAACTAAGAATAGATTTCCATTGCATGTAGAATAGCTCATACTTTTAAAAGCTTGTACCCAGTAATTTGTGTTGGAGAGCAAAGAAAGGGTAACTGAACTTGAGTACTGAGAAGTCTTGCTATCCTTGATAAGTTTCTCTTTTTTGTCCTATTAAGATGGAACTTCTGGTTCACAGATGAAAGTAGTGTAGCTACCTCCACTCATCAAATAAGCTTCTTAATACAGAAAATAGAGACCATTACAGAAAACTCCAACTGAACCCAATGTGAGACCAGTGTATGATTTGAAGTTTATCCCAGTGGATACCTCTATATCCTTTGGCATCTATGCATCTGTGGTTCAGGGGACATTTTAGCAGAGGGAGATGAAAGACTATAAAGGCCAGAATACTGGGAAATCTGTTGTGAAACACTCTCATAGAAATGATTGCATAAGTAAGATGGAAATAATGGAAATATCAGTGAGCTGGATAACATGAAATGGGGAAATTTTCAGGGGATCTTGCTTCTAGACAAATAACTATAGGCAACTAATGACTACTGAAAGAAGGCCAACCAGCCTCTCTTAAGGATGAACCCCCATTATGGTTTGTCCATTGAAGAAGGGTCAGCCCTGAAGCCATATATATACAATCAATGATGCATAATAATATCAATAAAAAAGAAACTATCAACTTGAGAATAGAGGGGGTATTGGACAGAGAGTACATGAGATGGACTTGAGGGAAGAAAAGAAAGGGGCAAGTGATACAAGACTTAAGTATATTTCAATTAAAATGTAATGAAAATAAAAAAAAAAGGTGTTAGTGGCTGCTCAAGTTTATGTTCATGACATTTTATGGGGGAAACTATAGTACCTTTATATCTCAACAAAATTGAAATGTGTAGAATCAAAGATTGCTTTTTATTACAGTTTCTGTGTCAATATTTCCCCCTAGTATTTCAAGAAACCAAAAATAAATGCATGAATAAATAAACATTAACAAAATTAAAAATCAAAATCCACAGATATCTATTTATAATTTAATGTTGTAGGAGAGCTTAAGTCCAGTAATCAAACACTGTGTAACAACCACCACTTCAAAAACAACAAAATAGCATAAATTAACACCAGGAAGAGTAGAGAGTATATTTGTTTCCTTGGAGAAATGGGGGAAAAAGCTTTCCTTGCAGACTAGAGAGCACAGAATGCCTGTTAATCTTGATAATCTGCTCAGAGGAAACTGGTCTTTAGAGACTAATATTTCAAACTAAGGAAAAGCAGGCTGCCAGAAGCAAGGGCAGAGGAAATCTTTCAACAAGATACTCAATTTGGAACACAATTTATGTAAAACATCTTAAGATGAGTGTACTATTATGTTACACTGGGTGAATTTTAATGGGCTGTGGAGCAATTAATTATGATCAATAAGCTCTATAATGCACTATCTGCTAAGATATCAAGGAAATAATTTAATTTAACAAATATTTATTGAGTACTTGGCTAAGATTTATGATGGGTACAAATAAGGCAACATATCATTTCTATTCTTATTCAAGTTACTCCAAGGAAAAAAGAAACAGTTATACATACAAAATGCCAACCCTAAAGGAAATAGAACTAAAAAGGAAACCTCATTATCACTTATTTCTGCATTAAATTAAGGCCAGTGCTAAATGGAGATATATTCAGTTTTGCTTGGTATCATCTGGGTAAGTGTTAACTATAGGCGTCATTGATGCCTTACTAATAAGTAAAAACATTTATACTGCAGAGCTAGTTGCCTCAGTTGCTGGAGACAGAAGGTTAATTCAAGTTCTGTCCTGGCAGAAAGAGTGTAGGCATAATGGCTGAATGAAACAATATATCCTGCAAATTTTACAATCTGTGGTTTCAGTACAGTGAAAAAAAATCTTACCTCTCTTTCTTCCCCCTTGAACTTTCTTTCTCTTTTTCTTCATTCATTCTTCTACATGTTCTCTTCCTCATTTTCTACATTCATATTCTGGAGAAGAAGTCTTTCTTAGTTTGTTTCCTATGTGTCACTCATAAGGGAGGTGGGGCACTCATGTCTTACTCATTCTTAGGTAAGGCTGGATGCAATCAAATTTAATATGCTGAACATTTTTCTATTTCAATGAGATAAAATATGCATCTAAAGTATGTCTAAATTAATGCACTAAACTGAGTTAATTAACAGAAGAAAGCAAATAAACTCTGCTGGTTTCTCTTACTAAGTAGATGAAGAGCTGAGCATAATATTATTAGATGGTATTTATAATCTCACTCTCTCTCTTTGTGTGTGTATGTGCTGAGAATTCTCTCTGTCTCTCTCTCTGTCTCTCTCTCTGTCTCTCTCTCTCTCTCTCTCTCTCTCTCTCTCTCTCTCACACACACACACACACACACACACACAGATTGAATTTTGAAGATAAATGAGAATAGGTTAAAACTACTACAAAAACCACATATGAGGGAGTACAGAAAAATGATTGGCTTTCAAGAAATGTTGATGAAGAATTAAAAACCACTATTTGGGGAAACTGTCAGATCTTCCAACAGCAACTAATAAGGCATGAATAACAACCAAACAAAAATGTAAATGTGAACCCAATCTTATAATGAAACACAAGGTTTTTGTATGTGCTCTGATGCACACCTGGAAGTTGATGTATTTTCCATGCCTAAGAAGCTAACCTGATTTGTGAATACAGTCTTTAGTTCAAGGCTAATATGGGATGATTGGTGATCATTTAGTCAACATGTAGAGATTTGGATACATAGGTTCTTTAGTTAGTGACCAGGCCAACCCAGTCAGTCAACAGGTTCTCCAGCACAGGAATGAGGATTAAAAAGAAAGAAAAAAAAAAAAAAAACAATTAGACAACATTGTAGCATGACACCAGCCAGTTCTGAGGCTGAAGGCAAGTTTATTTTTTCCCAATCTGCTTTTATATCATTTTAATTACATGCAAGTATTTAGGTCAGTTCTAGATTGAGGATCTAGCAATACAATAAATGCAAATAGTGAAGGAACAAGCAAGGCAATAAGCAAAGTCTTGGGATCACTCCTGTGATCACTCCCACGATCACTGTTTCTAAAAGCTTATCAGGTTGACGAAAATATCTGAGTCTACTTCCCTGTCCTAGCCCACAGTCATATTCATGCCTGAGACCTACTTCTTCATTCTAGCCTAAGATTTAGATTTCTGACAGAAATTACTTCCTTGTTTTAGCCTAAAATTAGATTCCTGCCTGAACATACTTCTTTGTCATGAGCCGATGTCAGATTCCTGCCTGAAGCCCATTTCCTGTCCTTGGCCAATGTCAGATTCCTGCCAAACATCCCCAGAAGCTCTCTACAAGGCAGATTTCAAGAAATTAGCAATATTCTAACCCAAGAACATATAGACACTTAAGGAAAATGAATGAGGACCATAATAAAGGCAGAGGTAGAAGCTTAGATGAGTTCAGCTCCTCACCTGCAGTGTGACAGGGACATAGCTGCTTCAGGTCTTCCAGGAGCCATACTCTGTTGTTTTAGTGTCATTTTCCTGGTTTATCAGTTCTTGTTCCTGTCTCCTTTGGTTAGCAACTATACTGTTATTTGCAGGAAATCTAATTTATTGAGAGTAAACACTGATGGACTGTTTCCTAGTAATTCTTTTTGATTGTTAATAGATAACATCCCATGTTATGGACTCTTATTGGGCTCCTGCTGGTGCAACACACAAGAGAGTAAAATGTGTCTTTAAACCACCAGGAATCCACAATTTAGAATAATATATATTCTACACATTGTCTAAAAAATCCAAGATAGTATATAAAATGCATACATTGCCATGGGAAGTACAGGCAGTAAATGGCATTCTAAGACGTGATTGTTATACAGGGTCATAAATAAGACTAAATTATTAGTGAAAGCCTGGAAAAACAGAAGCATATTTTTGGCAGGCAGAGATTAAATGCCAAAATTTTATAAAATCAGCATTATCATTGTTTAATCTGTTCTGTCATTCATTTTTAATTCATAAAAGTGTTTTATACTCATTCTATGGTTGTGAAATCTCCAGAGACTTCAAACTTACTAAAAAGCTACAGCAATTAAAATCATTTAATTAGCATAAGACTAAACATGTACATATCAATAGAATAAACAAAAAACCCAGAAATATATCCTGAGACGTATCACAAAAGGAGCAACCACAAGAAAATTTATATAGCAATTCACTGCTATAGAGATATAGGTAAACAAGAGAGAAATTAATACTAACCCTTGTTTCACACTTAATTAAAGGTTTAAGTTGAAGTATATAATATATTTGAATATAAAACATATAAAGAGCTTACTAGGTAGTAGAAAGTAAAATCTTCAGAAACCTAGTTTAGGGAAAGTTTTTTAGTTTTTACAAAGTGTTTTACAAGCACTTACCATAAAAGAAGCGCCAAGATACCTTAGTTTAGTGCACACACAAAACAATGTGCCTCTCTCAATTTGTATATATCTTTGTATTAGAAACATCTGAACACATTCTGTTTCATGCCAAGATAGAACTCTGCAGCTCTGCAGATATGTTGCCATCAAAATTTAAGATGCAAGAAATTGGAATAGGCTAGATTTAACCACAATCATCAGTTTTCTATTTAGATTTATTTGTAGTTCTCTCTCTCTCTCTCTCTCTCTCTCTCTCTCTCTCTCTCTCTCTCTCTCTCTGTCTCATGTGTGTGTATGTGTGTATGTCTGTCTGTCATCTGTCTGTCTATCTTCCTCTACAGTTCAGAATAGGGCATTGTATACTTTAGAGCTGGAAGTACAGGTGTTTGTAAGATTCCTGAAAAGGGTATTAGTAACCAAACTCAGGTCTTCTGTAAGAGCAGCAAATTCTACTGCCTTAGTTAGGGTTTTACTGCTGTGAGGAGACATCATGACCCCAGAAATTCTTGTAAAGGAAAACATTTAACTGGGGCTGCCTTACTGTTTCAGTTACCATCCTGGTGGTAAACATGGTGGCATGCAGGCAGACATGGTACTGGAGAAGAAACTGAAAGTTCTATATCTTGATCTGCAGGCAGCAAAAAAGAGATTGTCACACTGGGCATAGTTAGAGCATAGGAGACCTCAAATCTTTCCCCCACTTCCTCCAACAAGACCACAGGTACACTACAAGGCCATACTACCTAATAGTGCCACTTCCTAAGAGCCAAGCATTAAAACACATAAATCTATGGGGGGCATACATATTCAAACCACCACAGCTCTTAATTACTATCTCTCCAACCCGTAATGACAAAAATTCTTAAAAGCAGAAGGAGACATGATTAAATTAGTCATGAGAGGTTGATGGAGACCAGGAACTAGGTAGGAGATGAGGTGAAGAAGGGAAGGGGTATGGCAATCCGGTGTGGGGAGAAGGGGGTGAGAGAGTCCTGGGAGTGAGAATGGAAATCAGTGGGGGTGAGGGGAGGCATCTCTGGTGACCAGCTGGAGGCCTGGGATGGGAGCAGATGTGAGTAGGCTATGTGGGTAACCCTAGCTTAGATTCCTACCAGAGGGGCATATGGAGACTGAAATAGTCACCTCTCTAGCCAGGGAGGACTTCTAGAGGAAAGAGGAGGACATCAATCCACCCACAAAATATTCAACCCAAAATTTGTCTTGCCTACAAGATATGCAAGGATAACGATGGAACATAGACTGAGCAAACCAAGGATTATTTTAGGAAAATGAAAACGAAGAGATTTAACCATCCAAACATTATTCATTTATTAATTACATTTTAAAAATCCAAGTTGTTGCTTAGGATATAAAGCAAATGAAACCATTAGTTCTCATTTGTTTAAAACTTTAAACATCTTACTATTAGCTGCTTAGTGAGTACACAAATGATATGTCTATACAATGAAACACAACTCAACAAAAAAAGGAATTAACTATGAATCACATGGATGACTCTCAGAAACAAGGCAGAAATAGTGAAATGTCAAAGGGTACATCTTACATGATTGTATTTACAAAATTTCAAAGGGGATAAATAAATCTACAGTAACACAATGGATTCCTAAGGTCTGAAAATGGTCTAATTACCCAAATCAATTTATCAACACCATAATTCATATTTGATCAGTAATGAATACAATAGTTTAAATAGCATAATGATAGTAATGGATGATTGTTAATAATTATGTGATTATTTTGTTCGTTCAGGAATAAAGAACCCCTAGTATTTTAATTTATGCCAGAATTGGCTATTTCAAATTGTCTATACTTATTTCAAGTTGTGGAATTCATTGCCTGCATCTTCTTTCAACCTCAGGACTATTTGTGTTTGAGAAAAATGTGTCATACTTTTAAATATATATACTTTTAAATATATACTATACTTTTAAATATATAGGTCAATCCTTTCTTCACTCTTGCTTTCTCCTTGTGATCTCTGTTTTAGTGTCAAAGTGTGTTCTTTATTGGCTGGTGTGATGTTTTGTATATACTTGGCCCAGGGAATGTCACTATTAGGAGGTGTGGCCTTGTTGGAGTAGGTGTGTCACTGTGGATGTGGGCTTAAGACCCCCACCCTAGTCTCCTGAAAGTGAGTCTTCTACTAGCAGCTTCAGCTGAAGATGTAGAACTCTCGGCTCCTCCTGTACCATGCCTGTCTGGATGCTGTTATGTTCCTGCCTTGATGATAACAGACTGAACCTCAGAACTTGTAAGCCAGCCCCAGTTAAATGTTACCATTTACAAGACTTGTCTTGGTCATGATATCTACTCACATCAGTAAAACATTAACTAAGACAGCTGGGGAGATATCTTAGTGGTTAAAATGCTTGCTGTGCATGCACGTGGGCAAGATTTTGGATCCTAAATACTCACATAAAAGCTGTGCATGGTTATTCCTGTAACCCTAGAACTGAGGGTACATGTTGAAAATGGGTGGATCTCTGGGTCTCACTGGCCAACCAGTGTAGAAAAATAAATGAGTTTCATGCTCAATAAGAGACCTTTTCTCAAAAAATTTAGTAGTCATAAAGCAAGATCTTGTTTTTAACTTCTGGCCTTTGCACTCATAGGCAAGTAAATGTGCACACACACACACACACACACACACACACACACACACACGGACAGGATGTAAAACCATGCTAGGAAGTTTGATAAGGTAGAGAAGGTCGAGACCTAGAGACTCCGTGGGCACATACTCGAGGCTTAGGTGACTCCTAGCTCCTTGCTAGACTCCTGACTTGGAACACATGTCATGCTTGTCACATAAAAGAGATGTGACCTGTAGTCATGTAGACTCAAAACAGAGTTTTCCA
The DNA here is from genome assembly GCF_011762505.2 of Arvicanthis niloticus. Classification (NCBI taxonomy): domain Eukaryota; kingdom Metazoa; phylum Chordata; class Mammalia; order Rodentia; family Muridae; genus Arvicanthis; species Arvicanthis niloticus. The sequence continues at coordinate 1,864,120 of NC_047671.1, forward strand.
TGGTAATGAGGTACCTAGAAGGCCAGAGGGCTTAGCCGATAAGCTTCCCTTTCCAGACATTCCTCCCTGCAAAAGGTATTTAATCTCAGGCCCATTCTGAGAAGTGGGGTATGGTTTTACACATCCACTTTCTGCCATGACAATAAACTATTTGGAACCATAGACTGTCTCTTTTCATCAAGATTCGCCATGGGGAGGGCCTCTTTGTGCTCCTAGCCACAACTGATACCAAAACTGCCCCATCAAGCCAAGGACAATCTTTATTGTGAGACAGTTCAGGACTTCCCCTCATTCTCCTCAACTCCCGCCCTGCTCTGTTCTAGATGTTGTCCTCAGCCTGCTTCTCCAGGATCCCCAGTGGTGCCCGGATGTCCAAGAGTCTGAGAACTCTGCCATCTTGTAGGTCCTGACCTCCCTCTCACTCCCTCCTCCAACCAGCTCAGGCTTTCCCACACCTGAGATTGCACTTCCCTATCCCCCTGGAATGGTGTTTCAGTGCTTCCCTATATCCCAGCACCAGGTCCTGTGGTGTTTCTAAAAGGGATGGTTTCAAAGAACTGAAGGAGCATCAGACATCCATGGAACAGCTCTTTTGCCTACATTGTTGGATTGGTTGGTTAATTACTATCTAGTTCTGAATATCTCACATTGGAGGGTTTTTTTTCTTCTTTTTTTTTTCTTTCAGTTGGCTTCTATGAAGTTTCATGTAGGTAAATTTATAGCTTTTAAAAATTATGCTCATTGATTCTTTTTGTGCCAGAAATTCAAATAGATAGTCAGGACTTCATACATGAAAAGACTAAAATTAGTTTTCAGTGAACTAGTGTGTTTCTTTGAAGTTCTAAACGACCCAATTCATTGACATCATTTGTCTCAGTGCATTTTCTATTGCTGTAATAAAATACCCAAGACCAGGAAATTTATAGAGAATAGGAGATTATGTGGCTAGAATTCTGGAGGATTGGGTTTCATAGGTAGTACATGTCACTTGCCTGTACTTAGTATTTACTGAGAGACGTGTTGCTCATTATAACATAGTACAGGACTCAAAGAATGAGACAGTGTTGGCGCTACTGTGTTTCTTATCCCAATTTCTTTTGTTGTTTTTATGTATTTTCTTGTGTTGTAGTGCCAGGGAAGTGCTAGCAATCTCCCCCCTGCCCCCCCCCCCCAAAAAAAAAAAACAGGAGCAGATCCAATGCAACTTACAGCAGGGTCTTTATTCTATTCGAGCTAGCTCGGGCCCCTCAGTTCACCACACTCAGGAAGGTTTTGGTGGAGAGATGAGCCCTAAATATCTAAGGGCAAGGCATTTTAGTAAGCAGCAAGCAAGGGGTAAGTGTGCAATCATCTAATTGGAAAGCTACTATAGCCTTTAACATAATTGGCTGTTGCTAGGAGTCAAATTGTAAATTTGATTTCTATTTCCCTCTGCATTGTGGTTGTTAGGCAGGGGGTAGGCTTGTAACCTGTGGCTGCAGATCTGTTGTGGGCAGGTATTGTTGGAGGTGAGCCTAGAGATAAGCTATGCTAAGGTTTTGTTGGGGGGTAACTTGGAAACTAATGCTAGCTACCAGACTGATAGTTTATCTGAGTTCAAACTTAGGTCAGGTTCTCTAAAATGGAGTCTGAATTTAAAAGAGTTGGTCTCTCAGAGTCTGATAGGGTGTTGGTTTGCATCTGCAGATTAGACACAAGTGGCTGTGGCATCTACAAACTCTTGAAGAACTCACATTAATAATAACAAGTATATTTCTTATTTAAAAACTGTCTTAAAACCCAACAACTAGAATTAAAGAAGCACATTGTATCAATATTGGCCTATTTTTTTTTTTTTGTAATCAGAAAAGTTTAGATTTCTCCCACATTTACCTATCATTTGTCAGTGAGTTTAGCATTGAAAAACTTTGTGTTAAATAATTCAGCAAACACTAGGTAAATAAACCAAATATCAAAAAATATGAAAAAAAAAACTTGTTTGTTCAAAGAGAGAGATTGTCAACTTCTAGAATTTTGCCAAACTGTCAGCTTTAGGGAGGCATGGCTTTAGAGAACTGTACAACAGAATAGTGATTAAAACAGCCCAACCTAAAAATGTGAATTATACCCCCTTAAATTTTTAGTATGAAAATAATCCATATTCTAATTATATCATCTAGTGAAAACAATCCTGTTAAGAGAATGAAAGAGCAGATGGTAGAACCTACTTTTGACCCCAAATTTTCTCTATCATTCAGAGTATCAGTAATTTGAAGATATTTTCTTTATTTTTAAAGATTTATTCTCATTTATGTGTGTGTATCTGTGATGTCTTCGCACAGGTATGTGTACATGTATACAGTAGAGACCAGAAGAGGGTGTGAGATTTCTTGGAGCTGGGGTTACAGTAGCTTAAGTGCCCCTTATAGGTACGGGCATCTCAACTCTGATTCTGTTCAAGAATAAGATGTTCTTAACTTTTGAGCCATGTCTTCAGCCCCCTGAATATGTTTTCTCATGTGACTGAATCACAAAGGGCCAAATATATATACTGGACTCACCATTATTCTTAGTTGGGTTTACATTATATATTTTTATTTATTTACTTATTTATTTTATAAACTTTACATATATACATATATATTATACTATATATTGTAATATATATTATTGCAATATATATTGCAATACATAATGCACACACACACACACACACACACACACACACACGCAAACACACAAGTATATATGTATATTATAACCCAGTCATTGCCCACCCTCCTGGCCCCCTCCCATAGTTACTCATCCTGTTTCTCTTCCTCCTGTCTCTGAGAGGATGATCTCTACCCCCAAACCAAGCCTTCTTCCTCCCTGGGGCCTCAAGTCTTTCAAGGATTGGGGGCATCTACTCTCACTGAGGCCAGACCAGGCAGTCCTCTGCTATATATATTCCAGAGGCCTTGGACCAGCTACTGTATTCTGCCTTGTTGGTGGTTCAGTTTCTGGGAGCTCCCAGGGTTGTAGGTTAGTTGAGACTTCTGATCTTCCAATGGGGTCACCTGCCACTTCAGCTTCTTCAATCCATTTTTATCAGCCAATATATAATACTGAAAGAAAATACTATACATAGGTGTGAATTGTGTGTGTGTATATGATTATTTAAAATACAATACAATGATGACATATACAAATTAACTTAGGAAACACATTGAAAAGATAGGTTAGTTATTTTATTATTATTTATTTGGTTAAGCTAATTTCATATGACTTTAACACCAATAAAACTCAAATGGGTGTTGAAGTTAACAGCAGTGGGAATTATTTTCTACTTTTCCTCCTTTTTCCTTTTTGTATTAGGTGTTGAGTCTGTCATCAGTCCCTATGTTTTCATTGATTTGTTTCTAAGGCTCTTGTTGTACATGCCTCTTTATACACAGAGGCATTTTTATTTACTTCACATTTTTATCTTTTATTTGCAGTTTTCCACATAATCATGGAAATCTGTCTGAGAGGCTCAAAGCATTTAGACATGCTTTGAATTAAGGATCCAAAATATGGCACTAATCTAGGTTCTTAATATACAAGGCACCAGGAGGATCCTATTTGTTATGGGCAGCATGCTGGTTTTGTTTTCCAAATGTTTGAACTCTGGAGGGAAAAAGAATGCTAACTTCTTAAATAAAATGGGCGGTAACTGCTGTTCTCATTTGAACAAAGATTTTCCTAATTTAACAGACTTTATTATGATGGGCTTGAGATTTTTTTATTAATATTTTTTTAATGTATTGAGATTCAGGACACAGATGCTATATCTTTAGAACAAGACAAGACTGATAGTATTTATCTCTTAGTGAGGCATATATTTTAATAATTCAGAGAAAGCTAAACAAAAATGTGAAATTTTGTACAAAGTTGCCAACCTAATAACCTATTTCTGTCTGTCTGTTGGTTTATCTGTTTGTCTCTCTCTGTGTTTCACTCTATGTCTCTGTGTCTCCTCTCCTCCCCCAACTCTGGGGTCTCTCTTGCAGCCCAGGCTCTTTTCAAACTCATTATGTGGCGGATGACCCTGAATATCTCATTCTCTTACCTCCAACTCCTAAATCGTGGGATTACAATCATGTGTGCCTTGATTTAAAGGTGTTGGGATCAGTCAGACTCAGGGTTTCATCCTTGCTAGGCAACCACTCTACTAACTGAGCTTCATCCTCACATAATAAAACTTTTCTCTTTTGCTTTTTGCTCATGCTAGCTACCAAGATGAATGCAGACAGATCATCCAGACAACTCCATTATGGTTTTGTGTGTATATATGTGTGTGTTCACACCAAACTTATTTCATGGCTCTGATAAAACAATTATTCTGCTAATTCATAACTATTACCAAGCCTTTATTTTCACATAATAACATTCACCCTTTAATTTGAATTAGAAGATTATAATAATTCTTGTTGGTTCTGATTATCTGGGAATGATTTCAGCTGCCTACCACTACTATACCTTGCAAGATGTTTTCTCTTCACAGGTACATTTCTTTATTTCTTTTATTCAATATCTCTATCTCTATCTCTATCTCTATCTCTATCTCTATCTCTATCTCTACCTCTACCTCTATCTCTATCTCTATCTCTATCTCTATCTCTATATCATATCTATTTGTTATTCTGAATAGTGGCAAAGTCCTGTACCCAATGATCTTTCAGAGTGCCTATGTACACTTTAAATATACTCACTAAAACTCATGTTGGCTTTCCTCCCTATAATGAGATAGATAAAAACTTAATCATACTTTCATATTGGAAAAGGGACCTTAGAAAGGTGCCTAATGTTATATGAAGCCCTATGAGTGAAACTGTGGATTTCTAAGAAAACCTGAGCTAGAATATGTGTCTTATTCTGTGATTATCTGTGCTGCCTTGAATCTACAGAGTCTCCACCAGCAAGGACCTCACCAGCTGCAGCCATTCAATGTTGAACCTCCCAGCCTTTAGAACGATGAACCAGAAGAGCCTTTATTCTCCATAAATTGCTCTTTCTGTGGTATCCAGCTGTAGCAAAAGAATTTGGACTAAATTTCCGGACAGTGAATCTAATTTTAGCTTAAATATCAGCTCTGTTGATGATGTATATATTTGTCTCCAGTCTTCTAAACCGGTTACTCCAAACAGCCCCTCCACAGGATAACTAGATAGACCTTATTCTTAGAACCTTCATAAGTGATGTCATTGGTGCCATTATCTCTGTCTGAGTTACTTTTTTTAATACTTATTTTTTTTAACCTCTTAACAATGAATGGCCCAGGAGTCATTCGGCACTACTTTCTTCCTAGTTTTTGTCATAGTTTATATTGATAATTAACTTGACAGTATCTAGAATAACTTAGAAGATAAGATTCTGAGCATATTGTGAAGGAGTTTCTACACTGGGTTAACTGAGGCTGGATATACTATTACGTAAGCTATGCTTAGGATAAAAGAAAGAGAACAATTGAACACTAACATTCATATATATGCTTCTTGACCACAGATGTCATATGAGCAGTTACCTCACTCTCCTGCACCTCTGACTTTTGTGCTATGGGGCAATATATCACCAAACTAGAAGTTAGAAAACCTCTTTCTTAATTTACATTTCTTGTGTATTTTGTCACAACAATGAAAAAAGTAGGTATCTTATTTTTTTCCCTTCTTTACTTTATGGATAGATATTATGGTGAGTTTGCTTAATGCATACTCTTTTTGATTGACATTTAATCACTATGATAGTTTTAAGCTTGAACCCGTTGCCATTAAGTTAAGAGAATCATGTATAATTAATGTTGAGATCTTTCTTGTTATAGCTATATTTGGAAATAGAAAGTCAGAGTTTGTGGTTTTCTCACATAAGTTGATGCAATAACTACACCACTGTCAGCTGCTTCCTCTTCTGTAAGGTGAGCATAATACTTGGGTCTGCCTTATGTGTTACTTGTGGTTATTAGACAGAAGATGATAATACTTAACAGGAAGTGAAAGCACATTATATTAATATGGCAAAGAAACAAAATTGCCCTGGGATGATCATCTACTGGAAAGTGTGCTGTTTCATCTTTGTGTGTTTTCCCACATCATCCTTGAATTAGTAATTATATGTATATTGCAAAGCTGAGCTTCAGTATACTGTTCTTTGAAATGTCACACTGAAACTATTTGTATGAGAAACTGTTTGACAGAAGTCTTCTTGGATCTTAATCTTTCCACCTCCTCTTCCATGATGTTCACTGTCAATGCAGTTCAATTCAGGAGCTGTGATCTCATTGTATCTGCTGTGCCTCCTCTTTTTGATTCCTGCATTGTATCCAGTTGTGGTTTTCTGTGATGGTCTCTGTATGCTGTAAGGGAAGCTTTTGTTTATGAGAGATAGTAGCTAAAATTATTAAAAATGAAATTTAGATATAGTAAATGATACTGGTCTAGCAAAGTGGACATAATATTTTTTCTAATGCCCATGACCTCATTAGTCCTGGGAAGCTGACAAGAGATCTAGAAGCAGGTATGATTTCTTTCTTGTTGAGTGGGCCTTAGGGTCAATATGACAGTTGTTGGTTACCACCACTATGTGAGTGCCAATTATTGCATCCTTATGGATATTTTCCCATGCTGATAATTACTGTGGTTCAAAGGTGTTGCAGCTGCATAATGGTATTGGTTGTTTTCCTAACCTGTCAGCTTGCAAAATACATTTTCTGTTGCCACAGAAAATACTAGACTGTAGGAAGATGGCTTTTAGGTTAGATGCAGCTTGAATTATCCAAGTCCCATGTTGTGAGTCTATGGTGGTTTTGGTACCATATTACCTTCAAACATTACCTTCAAACTCTAAAAGATAGCCAAGGCCTACATCAACAGTCTGTTTTGGGAGTCACTAAGATCCACAGCTCCCCCTTTTTTAATTGGGTCATTTGTTTCCTTGACCTTTCTTCTTTGTCACATAAAAAGGGAGCTGTGGATCTAAACAAAGAATTTTCAATAGAAGAAATAAAAATGGCTATGGAATATTTTAAAAAATGTTCTTTATTCTTAGCAACATTGTCAGTCCCCATAACTTAACACTTAACATATGTGTATGTATACACATATATGATTAATATCCATAGAATACAAAGAAGAAAGGTCAAGGAAACAAATGACCCAATTAAAAAAAGGGAGCTGTGGATCTAAACAAAGAATTTTCAATAGAAGAAATAAAAATGGCTACGAAATACCTTTAAAAATGTTCTTTATTCTTAGCAACTAGGTAGAATCAAATTAACACAACTTTGTGATTTTACCTCACCCCAGTCAGAATGGCCAAGATCAGTAAAACAACTAATAATGAATTCTGTTAATGTTATAGAGAAGGAGAACACTCGCATCACTGTTGGCTTGCAAACTGGTAAACACTCTGGAAATCATTATGGAGAATTTTTAAAAAATTTGAAAAACTAAATCTACCATAATATCTAATTATTTTTATTTAAAATTATTTTTGGAGAGTTTTGTATAATTTGTTTAGATCATATTCTCATGTTTACCTCCTTCTCCACTCGTTGAGTTACTGTGAGTGTGTGTGTGTGTGACAGAGAGAGAGAGAGAGAGAGAGAGAGAGAGAGAGAGAGAGAGAGAGAAGGAAGAAGGAGAGAGGGTGGGAGAAAAGAAGGGAGGAAGAGAAGGAGAAGAAGAGGGAAAGGGAGAGGGAGAGAGGGAGAGGAGTCAATTTATGTTCCCCCAAAATATTCTTGGGCAAATGGTGTTCCACAAAAAAGTGGTTAAAAACCATCTTTCTTTTTCCCAGCAGCTAACACTTGCTCATAACTCCATGGCTTAGAGTGGAATCTTGTGTCCAGCTTTCCTCTCCCTCAGTGGTGGCACTTGGTCTGGCTTGGATTTGCACAAGTTTCGTACATGCTGTTGCTACTAATGTGAGTTCAAGGGTGAAACTATCCTACTTTGTTCACAAAATAATACTTTATTGTATTAATCTACTACTGCTACTTTTTACACCCCTTCCTGGCCTCCTTCTATAATGTTCCCAGAGGCTTTGGGGGAAGTATCCTGTGTGTAGGTTCTCTTTATTGCTAAATATATTCAGTCTTTTATTGTCTGTAGTTTGCCAGTTGTGAGCCACCATTTACTGTAAATAGAAGCTTCTCAGTTGCTACATCTCAGAGAGATACACAGATATATTGGTATAATATCATTAAGACTTGTTTAATACTATGTGCATTGAGCAGCATAACAGCAGTAGGTGTTCCTTTTCCCTAGGTCTTATGACCTGAGTAGTCATAGGTATTTAGTTGAATAATGGTGCCGGCTATGCATCTCATCTTTTGGAGCAGAACTTAAATCCAATCAGAAAATGGTTGGTAACTCATGATGTTTGTGCTACTATTGCACTGGTGTGCATATTGTTATTGTTATGTTGTTGTTATTGTGGATCTCAGGGGTCGTAGCTGCCACATGACTGAATAGTTTTCTCCTCCAGTAGCATGTACAGTACTTTCTAGTTCTATGGAAACTAGTCAGTACGGGTGAAGCTTCTGGGTCCATACAAGCTTGATTTATGTGGCTAAAATATTTGCTGAACAGTTGAAACCCCCAAGCCTGATATGTTGTCTCATACCCACTTTATCCTCACAACTTTGTGCAGAGTTGGTGAGCACTACTGTTTTGCAAACTCTATATATCTGGTTTGCCAGAATGTTCTACAGTTACAAGATACCTGCTGATCTTTCACAATGTGGCACCCAGTGGTTTCAGGTTTCAGCTTGAATGTTGTCTGTCATCTGAACGTGTTCCTTAGAAAGATGTCTGCCTCCTTTCTTTTATCTTCTCTTAAAAATTATCAGCATGATGAATCCATAAAAATTCAGTAGAATACAAAGAAGAAAATTCAGGTCTTGGTGGGCAAGCAAGAAAAGTATGGGAGAGGTACTTGTTAGGAGAACTGGATTTTGACTCAAATGATCTAAGTACACATGAAAGTAAAGTTAAACTCAGTACCATCCACAGAGTGTTCCAGGATCTTCTTGTAACAGTTGTATACAGCTTTGTGGTGAGATTTTCTGAGATGCCCTGTCATGTTGGTCCTAGGGGTTGAACATTAGTAAGGGCAGGTAGAAGCAGTTTTAGGTAAAGACAGTGATTGATGCTCAGTGTTCCAAAACCAGTTCACTGGATGACTAGGTTGTCAATGACAAAACAAAACAAATAAGGAAAATGTAATGACATCAAAATGTTCATCTTTAAATGGTTTTAATAGGATTGATACCAAATTGTAGAACAAAGCTTTAATAGCCTTGATAAGACATTCAATTTGCTGAATGTGAAATAAATTTATGTATACTTTGGAGATTCAGTAAATTGGTGAATTCAGCAAATTAGTTCTACTGCTGTGAAAACTCTTTGATCACCAGCAGGTATGTGAATTTAGTCTCCAGGAGGATATAGAACATGTGCTTCCTGTTTAATGTTGTTTTCTTAATACTCAGCAGTGTGTCTCTAGCATAATTAATTGAATAAATCTTCATTGAATAAATTAATAAATGTGTGTATATAAGATTGTGGATTGAACAGAAACAAACCATAATGTGAGTATTGATTATACTAATTTTTCAAGCTTGTTAAAGTTTTGGTTAGCTTTTTCATTTTGTTGTAGTGTTTATAAGGCTGTGAGATCTGTGCTTGAAATAAATGACAGACGGCTCCTGGGAAGAATGTTCAAATATACTGGTTTTTCAGTTTAACTAAATTTGGCCATGGCTAACATTACCTTTACAATTTCAATCCAATACTATCATTTGCCTAGCAAACCAGATGTAACTATCTTAAAATTAAAGAAAAATTATCAACTTTAATATACATATTTGAATGCATTTATTCAGTTGGCTTAATGGTTTAATCAGCGGGTGATTGCAAGTTATAAAATTAAATTTTTCTGTGCTGTAATTTGTTTCATTTTCATGTGAAAGAGAGAATTTTTTTTGCCTAGAATTCTTACAACTCACCAAATTCAAACACAATCACTATAATTAATGACACAATTAGGTCCATTACCAAGAGAAATTGTATGTTTCTGACAGTGTGTTATATTTTAACACACTGATAATAAAAGGAGATTTCACCCTAAAGAAAGAAGTTGAATAATGCAGTGCCTTGTTGACTTATTTTTCATAAGATCTAATTAAACTAGCCATGAAGCATGAGAATATCATTTCCTATATTTCACTCCTTGGCGAATTCAAATATGCTTTACCTAAGTGCTTAGTTTAGACAAAGAGATGCTTTATTATGACACAAATGGATGCCTGGTTGTCCCACTGTTTTGAGATATGCTTTATTACGCAAAACCTAGAATCCCATTTTTCTATCAGCATAGGTTCTTGACTTTGATATGTCATAAACAATTATATACAAAGTGTAAAATAAATATGTTAGGAGTATGCAGTGTGGGACAGTGAATAATAGAAGTCACAAGGACTACCAGGGAACCACTATGGTTCACTATAGTGACCACTATTGGTGGTCACTATGATCACCAATACTTACTCAGATCGCTCTCTTTTGATTTTCTTCATTGGTTTTAATTTGTGGATCCAGCTTTTAGTGAAAACTCTTGTTACTAGATGTAAATATCAGTGAATAAAAATGACTATTAGTATTATGCTCAGTTTAAGATGATTAATTTTGTTTTTAGCACTTTGCATCATCTCACTTAATATAATATATGACTATATAAAATGTGAAATTATAAGCATACATTATATAATGATATGTGCACTGTATTTTCTATCACATAGTTAATGACTATTGACAATATATCATGAATTATTATGACATGTTGGTATAGTCATGTATTTATGTATGATACATGTCAACAGTTATATATTATTTATACTATACACATATAGGTATATATAAATTTACAAAATAGAAAAATAATTTAAATAATTAGAAAAATAATTTAAAAGGTTCTCTTGTAACTTTGTAAGTGATCCACTTTTAACAATAAAGTGCTTGACATAGTCATAAAAGAGACCTTCATGAGTTAGTGGAAAGAGGCCAAGATTCACATATGAAGTTGATTGCAGCTAAATCCTCTGAAGTAACTTTTATCTTTTCCTCTTTCCTAAGTGGAACACACTTTGCAGGAAATAGGTTCTCTGTTGTTCTCTATTGGAGGCTGGAGGTAGTAAGTCCTTTTAAAATATTAATTAATTAATAAATTAATTTTTAATTGTTTTATTTATTTACATCCCAGTCCCCAGGGAGCTCCCAGAGACTGAGCCACCAACCAGAAGCAACTCTTATTCAGTTCTTACTGAGAAACTTGCATGCTAATTTTATAAGGTTATGGTACACTGCGATTTCAATAAAAGCAGCTGATTGGAAAGGCTGATATAAAGCAGGTAGAATCATTTTTTTTTTCATTGCCAGTAAGCTTAGCCTTGGTGATATAGATGGTGTTTGAACATGCAACTGTGAATGTATTTGTGCATATATGCCTGCATACATCCATGTATGTGTGTGTGCATGTGTGCATGAGTGTGTGAGTGTGTGTATGAGAGAGCATTCTTTGATGATAAACTTTGTTCACTTTCTCAGTCCATTCCCCACTATAGCATTATGTCATAATATATTATCATTTTATGTAATTATTCATTAAATATGTTATTCATGTTTCTTTTTCTTCATTATTTCGGATTACAACTGGTCATCTTTGTGATAGTTTATAGGTTGAACCAATGAAGACACTTGCAAATCTCTGTTTTTTATATTTTCCTGTGAAAACTTCATAACTATAATTTATCATTCATTAAAATTTATAAAATATTGGTTTATTGACTGTTTCCTCTCTTAAACTCTTAAACCTTAAAAGTCAATGCTCTTTGATTTTTTTTTTTTGTATCTCCAACACAGTGTGCTCCAATGAAATGATTTGTTCACAGTGAGATGCCAAATAAATGCTATTTGAACTATTAAATGAATTTCAACTGACAGAAAACCTGAAGAGGAAATAGATTAAATTTATTTGCACTGTAACAACAAAGTGTTAAGTGGGAAAGCTTACAACAAACATTCTCAGCTAAGGAGTAATGTTTGTTTAAATACCTTGTTATAGTTGTACATCCTGTGTGATAAAACTGATGGTTGTTCTTTTGCACTTCAACTTGCTTTAGCTGAAAGCTATATTTTGCTAACACCTCAAGGGGTGAGATAATGTAGATGAGGTAGAGGTTGAAAAAAACATCTCAAATTCCTTTATAATTTCACTTCATCACATAGATTTTCTTTGCCAATGAGTCCATAGGCTATCTGATCATTATCACTGCATCAAAATTGAGAGATGCATTTGATCATTATTATTTTTCCAGTTTTCTTTTATTTTTGAGATTAGAATTGCATCATTTTCTTTTCCCTTCCTGACCTCCAAACTCTCCTATATATTCTTCCTTGGTCATTTCAAATCTATGGCCTCTTTTTCTCATTGTTGTTTCATGAATGTATGTATATGTGTATATTTAAATATAACTACATATGTCCTGCTCTGTCTGAATAATATTACTAATATTGTTTTAATGGCTGGGTATTTGGTAATGGATAACTAATTAGTATGTGTCTGTCTAGAGAAGACTATCCCACTTTCAGCATTCCTTGGTTACTGTAGTAACCATGAAAGATAGTCTTGAGGGAAGACGCTTTCAGGTCACTTTTAAACCAGGGATTTCTGGGCTCTGTGTTTGAAATATATTAGTTTTCAGCAATAGGGATTCACATTTTATCTTTGAGGGTCATCCAGGGACAATTACAATAGGTTGTATATTTTGGGAATCTCTTGGACAATCATGAGCAACAAACTTAAAAGTGGGCTTCTCATGGCTGGTACTTGCAACCTAACCAACTACTTCAGGTATTTGTTAGGTGATCTTTGGATCTTGGAGGGAATCTTGTTGGCCAATATCAGAAAATTTCACTTAAAATATGTGTAGTTTTATACAAAGAATTATATACATTATAGGTTTTGTTCAAGATAAATAATTAGTAGTATGATTCCTTTATATTTACTTCTGTCTATTCTGCCTAAAGAGAAATTGTATTCAATAGCATTAGTTTTATAAGGCTCTTTATGAAAAAACACACATTTTTGAATTAGAAACATCAAAATTTATTCTCTCAAACTTCTGTAGATCAGATGTACCAGGTTAATATGTCAACAGTCAAGTTCCTGTATGAGAGAGTCACACAGTCAAGTTCTCTATAAGAAAGTCCTGTCTCGTGTTTTTAAGTTTCTCTTGGAGGCTGTCTTTGGTTAGCGTGGGGTACATTGTTCATATATTGTGTTTGTCATCATCTAAACTTCTTGGTTTCTTATTGTGTTGTTTTTAAACTCTTGTCTGTTATATGCTGATATACCACTGGATTCTATTCATACTCTAAGTTCTGGATTATTTGATTATGAGATACTTGACAAAAATAAAATTACAAAGAAACTGCTAAAATTAAATGTCCAGAGAAAGTTCTGCCAGGACAGATCTGTGGGCATGTACCATTTCACCCACAGTCACTACCTCTCCAAAAGCTTTGTGCTAGGCACTGGTAAAGTCACATTAAGAGGCTGTTTCTTCTACTCAAAATGAGCACTGATGCAGAATTTGTGCATGCTGTATTCAGGGTATATTCACAGCAGAGTGAAGAAGTAGCATTGATCTTATATGAGCATGACTTTGGATATGATACATATTCTTCATTGTAAAATATTTTGCTACGGTCTGGATGTTTGTTTCTCTGACTTTCCCCAATCTGTAAATTGACATTTATCATGAATGCCATTATGTCAAGAAATGAAGCTTTTCAAAAGGTGATTAGATCAGTTGCAACTTAAGAACCCCTAGACTTTTTTTCTGAAATTCATTGTGTCTTCAGTGGTAGGGACCTCCTTTTACCCCTGAGATACAACTAAAGGGAACAGCAATAGACTCTGTGTTTTGGGAGTTTCTTAGATAGTCCCAGCTGGAAGATTGTGTATCCTAGTAACATCAGAAGCTACACACATAAAGTCTCATCAACAAGACCACTCAAATGTGACACAATCAAGGACATCAACAAACACATAAAACTGCAATTGCAAAAGTTTATTACACCTCAAACCCATACAAAAATCCATAGGCAACTAAGTAAAGCTAGGAGTAGAAGAGATGGCCCTCCCTAAGGAAGAGGACACCAACTTGTTCTCCAGAGCCAAATGGTCAGCCATGAAAAGATACATACATACATACATACAAATAGCATTGTACAGTTTATATTCTGGAACATACATATACAAATTTATGTATGTATGCAGTAAGTTCATCAAAAAGTTCATGAATTTGAAGGAGAGGAAAAAGGGATTATGAAAGCATTTGGAGGGAAGAAAGGGAACAGAGACATGTTGTAATTAAAACACAATCTCAAAAAAACCCCACATAAATGTAATTAGATTATAAAAGTAAACTGTCATAAAAGGGCCCATAGAGTTGCCCTGTCCCATTCCACCATGTGACGACACACTAAAGTGACACCTTCTAAATGACTGTAGCCCTTTCCAGGCACTGGATTCATCATTACTATGATTTTGGATATGCCAGACTATGAAATATACATTTCTGTCTTTAAATGTTCTTCTGTAGTAAGTTGTCATAGCAAGTTGAATGAACTAAGACACATCTACAATTAGAAACAAAGAAGTGTATAATAAAAATAGTTGATAGTCTATCCTAAGAGATGCCCCTAGGTCCATTCTAAACTACTTGGCTCAATTATCTTCATAGATATATTTCTTTCCAGGAAAAAAATCAATAGCTATTTCAATTTCTTCTATATTACCCATGTACTTGATTTCTATGTATAAAATATAAGATTGGATTTTGTAAAATATTTATGTTCATGAGAATCAGCTTCTTTACTCCACAGACATACATTCAAAGACACTCAGGCAGATGTTGGCATCAAAAATACTGGTAGTGTAACTGAGCATGAAAGTGTATTGAAGGTACCAGGGTACAAATGTCTGCTTCCTGGAAATAGAGGTATTTTGTGCAAGCTTCTCTCTACCACCTAGTGGGAAATAAAAGATGAGAGTTGAGAGAGAAAATTGAGCAAATAAGTTTTTGGTTTGAATGCTGTTCTCTTTTACCAAAGCATGTATTCTCTTCTTCTGTCAATATACCATGATAAAATATAATAACAAAGACAGAAGTAGAAAGGATACCTTAATAAATACATAGCTGGTGGCTGCTAATGTCCATCCAAAATGATGTATGAATATTTTAATTTTACGGAGAAACTGTGCTTTGTGGTGAGAGACTCTGAGTCAAGAAGGCAACAGGGATGTCTAGGAAGAACCTCAACAAACCCTGATAGCTAGCCTCAGCCAAGTATTCATATGAGAATACATGTTATCATATGAGAAGCTAGCAAAGCTGACATTTAAATACAGAAGACTTATATCCTGCATTTGGCAGTTTAGGTGAATGGTTATTAAATAGATTACTACATGGTAATTTCTTTCTTTGAAAATTTTAATTTAGCCAAGTGATGGTGGTGGCACATGCCTTAGTCCTAGCACTCTGGAGGCAGAGGCAGGCAGCTCTATGAGTTCAAGGCCAGACTGGTCTACAGAGCCAGTTCCAGGACAGCCAGGGCCACCCAGCAGAAACTCTGTTTAATAAACAAAAACCCAAAGCTTCCAAGCAAACAAATAAAATTTAAATTTAATTTGTGTGTGTATATGTGTATGCATACATGTGCATGTGTGTGTGCATGTGTGTGTGTAAGCATGTGCATGAATATGCTAAAGCTCATATGTGGTGTTCAGAGTCTGTACTTTCACTGTCAGTGCTAGTGATCAAATTCAAGTATCAGGTATGTATAACAGGCATTTCTCTTCCCATAGTTCTTTTTATATAATTATGTTTTGATTCTATATATTTGTGCCAACAGATTTGCTTTGACAGGGCAGCTAGTGAGGTGCAAGTTTCTGAGAGCAAAGGTGTAACCAGGATATCATCTATATCCATTTCTGTATGATTTTAAACACAATTCAGAGCAGGTTTTCTGTTTATATTCATCATAACTGCATTAGGCTTTCAGTATACACTCTATTGATGCTTTCAGTGTACAGTCTATTCATGCTCTCAGTTTACAGTCTATCAATACTTTCAATGTACAGTCTATAGCTGATATAAGTGTACAGTCTATTGATACTTTCAGTATGCAGTCTATCAGTTTTAGTGTACACTCTACCAAAGCTTTCATTTTAATCTATCGATGCCTTCAGTATACAGTCTATAGAAGATTTCAATGTACAATCTATGGATGCTTTCAGTGTACAGACTATCAATGCCTATGAATCCCAACACTGCATACCATATATTAGTCTGACTCTCTAGTATTCTCATAATTCTGTTGTTTAAACAAGAGACTCAGAAAACACAGACACCAAAATTATACTGTTATTACATATATGTTCCAATATCACTTAGTGCTTTCACATCCAAATTGTTTATAAAGCCTTTTGAGCAATACAGACTTAGCAAGTCTCTTTAAAGAACATAAAACATTTTAGACAAGCACTCAGTGACCACACATTGAGCTAATTTAAGAACAAGTGTGAGAAAAAATGCTTATTTTAATAAAGCATTAACATTGTCTCTCTTGAAAATTAATTGTAATGGTCAGTTGAATTTATTGGCAGCTCCTTGTTTGGAATGTATATCTCTTTGACAGGGGCTGGATTCCTTCCATTTCCACATCTGGCTTCTGAAACTCTTTCCTTAACCACAGGGATATTTGACCTGAGTATTATGCTGCTGGAGATAAATCCAGTTTTTCTCCCGAGTGCAGAAAGATAAGGATGACAACTGCTAAGACAGTTGATATGCCAGATGCTATAGAAGGAAAATGCAGTAGGAACTCACCTTACCTGACATTTTAGTGAAGCAATCTCTGGATAAATGACTTGGTTTTATACTTTAAAGTTTTTTGAGATTATAATATAATATTCTTCCCTCTACTTTCTCCCTCTAAAACCTCTCATGTATGTCTCCTTGCCTTCTTTCTAATACATTGTCTCTTATTATTACATGCATGTATGTATATATACAGATATATGTATGTTTTTATATATAACCTCAATCTGTATAATGTTTTGTATGTATATATTAGAGTTGATCATTTGACACTGAACAACTTATTGGTATGTTCTTCCATGGGAATTTGCTATGATATGGTGTCTCCTAGGAATGTCAGAAGCTGTACCCATCCAGACTCACTGTGATCACCCAAACATGAGCTAAACAAGAATCACACAAATGGACACACCAAAGTGGATAAATGGCTCTTAAAAGCTATAAATGTATGAATATAAAGTGTAGAAAAGTATGGATAAGTCTATGGGTATCTTTGCTAGAATAGTGCTTTGCAAGTTGGTGATGTGATATAGCTGGTTTAAAGAGAAGGATGAACATCAGCTGAGATATAAGAGCAAAGACAAAGAGGTTATATGTGGCAAGCAGCATATAACTCATGAAAACTATGTTATCTCAGAACAGAAAGTCACCAAACTATGTCAACGCATGTGAAATTAACAACAGGGAAGCACCCACTGTCCCCTACTTGCTCTAAGGCTTAAATCTTACTACTAGTTCCAGGCTCATGTCCTCTTGTTGCTCAGGTACCTTGCCTGTAAAGTTTTGCACTTCACTATGCCTTGTTCAGTTGCTGTTTGAGTCAGCAGTTTGGGGGAAATTTTATGTCCTAATCATGAATTTTTGACTAAGAAGTTAGTGCAGTTTTTTATCTTTCAGTGGGGAAGTTTGAGAATCTTGTACATGTTTTCTTGTGAGGTCATGCAAGCACTGTCTTCTTGTGCTCTTCAGAGGCTCTGTTATACTATTGTTTTTTATCCTCTGACATATCTTCTCTATTGTTTATATTAGGCTTCCTGTATTGGTCCTAAGCAAACTATTTTCAGATTAACCCCAATCTCCAGGTTTTTGCTTTAAAGATCACAGTGAATTAAAATATATATATATATATATATATATATATATATATATATATATATATATATATATATAAAAAGAAGAAAGGACATCTATTGGAAACATTTTGAAAATTACAAAGAGCAATATAAAGTATTCCGGCCTGCACTGTCCCATGCTTGAGGGCCAGGTGCTGTGGTCTGCATACCACCTTTGGGATCAGATGACCTGGTCTGCAGGGGTCAGTCACCAGGGTCTAGCAAGAGAGACAGAGTGGGGATGGAGGGGCAAGAGACGCCAAGAATGGAGACAAGACAGAGAGCCTGTTCAATTCTCATTTATTAAAGGAAATCATGGGTATATATACACTTTATCACATGCCTTGTAGCTGTGGACATGCAAGGGAACACAACTGAAGACACTTTACCACATGTGCCTTGTAGCTGGGGGCACTAAACAACAAAACAAGATATGTGAGAAAAACAAGATATTTATCAGAGTGTGCTCAGCTGTTGTGTGCTGCTTGCAAAACAAATCTCTTGTCAGGGTATGTGGCTGGAGATGGCTGCAAAGATGATAGCCGCTTTCTGCTAGGAGTCGGCTTCCAACAATAAAGCATTATCTTTAATTTAAAAAAGAGCTCAAACTGATTACACTAAAAGGTAACTCTTTCAGTAGAGATCTAATTAGCCCATGCATTAGTCACATGAGACCAGAAATAATTGCTATTAATGGTTTATGGGACATTGATGACCTTAGAATGTCACAGCATCATAACAACTCAGTCTTCCTCACTGGTATATTGTGTTAAGATGAATATTGAAGAAAACCAGTGAAGCATGTGATAACTCTTGTACTTTAATACATAATGGGAATAATCACAATTATATTGATTTGGGGGATATCCGAATCATGCATTTTCATAAAAACCTTAAAAGCAGAAAACAATAGGCCTGGATTAATCATTCAGTATACAGTTTGAAAAATGAGTAAATCATAGAAAAGTCTGAATTAAAAATTTTAAATGAGCTTTTAAAAATGTAAGAGATGAAGTATACAACCTAAAGGTCTGTTATGAGAAGTGCATAGCTTTGATGATATAGGGTTGATATACTGAGATACGGAATGGAGTCTTTTGAATATACTTATTATAGCTTTGAGTCCTCTATCCCCCAAAACCTCACGAACATCTGAGTAGGCAAAGGTCATTCTATTACTCTCAATAAAGGTGAGTAGCCACCCACTATTAAATACCATGAAAAAGGCGTCGATAAGTGTGGGAAGCGGCTCCACTCTCACCATTACAAAGTGGCACTTGGCATAGGCATTGCTTGAGAGAAAAGACAACTCCATATATGGAGTTGTATGCGCTGAGAGGTGTGTTTACCCAATCACCCCACCTTGCATCATTGAGAGTGGCCAATTAGCAGTGACTTCATGGCAGCTGCTGATAGAATCAAGGCAATGCTTATAAGGGGCTGCAGGAGCTGGGGAGAGAAGAGAAGAAAGAGAGGAGAGAGAAGAGAAAGAAGAAGCTTGCTGTGCAGGGATAGCTGAATAAACCGCTTGAAGAAGAACATGGTTGCCATTGCCTTATTCTGCAGGTCGGACGTGGGTAGCGACAGATAACATCTACATAGTTACTACTATGTCACTATTGTGTTAGCAACTTAATAGGCCTTATATAATACTCATCTGCATCTATGGACTCATTTAGAAGATGATTCTGGAGTGGAGTTAATTAAACATGTTAGATTGATTTATTCATTACAATGATAAATATCACTTTACTATTATTGTTTGTAACAACTCATGAGGTAATCTCTTCATAAAAACATTCAGGAAACCGTCATGGTAATCTGTAGTATTGGAAACTTGGATGTGGTTCTCTGCAGGTTGTATTTAAACAGAAATGTTAACATGGTTATATGTTTTATAGTAACATTTATTTCAAATACTTTGTTTCTAGATTAGTCACAGAAGAAAATTATAAGCACCAGAATAATACAGCATACATTTCTGCTTTGCCCAGATACATATTAACTATAATGCCCTTCACCTTAATAAATGTGTTAGACCTTAACCTCCTTGACACTCTGTAGAACATTGTGTTTGATTACTATGTTGATGATATCATTCTAGTAGATATTGAGAAAAACAGTTCTAATATGTGACAGGAAGTGGAATACAAATTATAAAAATTTATATTTGGCTTACCTGCCCTGATGGTTTTCTGGAGAGTTTCTCCACCCTAATGCTGCTATACCTATTTGCCACCATTTACTGACATCAAAACACAGCTTCTTTGGATTTTCAATGTGGACTGAGGACCAACGGCTGTCCAGGAGTCCTTCAGGTTTTCAATATTAGATTGGATCTGTTGAGACGTGTGAACTGAGCTCTCCAGTCATTACTTGACTTCCCAGACCACATGTAGAGCTTGGTACACATGTACTGCTTCGAATGTTTA
Organism: Arvicanthis niloticus; assembly: GCF_011762505.2. Lineage (NCBI taxonomy): Eukaryota > Metazoa > Chordata > Mammalia > Rodentia > Muridae > Arvicanthis > Arvicanthis niloticus. The sequence goes on from NC_047671.1 coordinate 1,884,606, forward strand.
TTTTCCTAGTAGATTTTGAAGTCAATATGAACAAAACTCAGGACAGTGTCTTGGAATATGATACACTTCTGTCTAGCACATAGCCCATTATCATTGCAGTAAAACTGATAAAGATATTTATAAAATTAATAAATTCTCTTGAGAAAAGAAATCAAACTTCTAACTCCTCTTAGTAAACTGATGCAAAGGAATCCATTAATCAAAGTATTAAAGGGAGGAATGGGGAGACAGAGAAAGGTATCATTGATAAGCCAAGTATCAGCATCTTCACAGAATATATATTCTGTGATTAACTTTGAGTTACAGAGAATGCATCAATGTTTCATTAAGCAGGGGCAGGGGTAGAAGGGCACGATTTCCAAGGAGAGCTACTCCTTCTCAGAGGAGAAGGGAGGTGGACATGGTGAGAGAAGCTGCAAGACAGGGGGCACTAGAAAGATGGGGGATGATATTGGGATGGAAAGTAAATAAATAAATAAATAAATAAATAAATATATATATTTTTTAAAAAAGAAAGGAACTATTTTCCTTTGGAGTCATTTAACCCAGAGTAAACCCAGATTTGAGTTTTCTACTTCATGCAACCAGTGTGTTCCCTCTGTATGTATATCTCTCTCTTCCTGACAAAGGGTCTTGCTCTATGTTTATTGATCAGCATAGAAAGCACCACATGGGAGAAGGTATGGGATACTTTACAGAAATCTTTGAGTTTTACAAGGTATTAAGTTGTTGGCACCAACTGATCCTGACTCAGGTAACAAAGATCATTGTTTATTAATAACTATAAATGTCTGCTTTCAACATTGATGGTAGATTTTAGATATCTGCTTTGAACTTCTGTTTTTATTTCTTTCAGCAAAGGACACACATGAATTACTCTGGGTCAGTGGCATGGAAATCTAAATAACTTACTTAATATTGCAGCTATGCGTTATCTTAGGCTGTAAAAGTTGATGGCATGGAGAATTCAAGGCAAGTAAGGGTAACTATTGCATTATTCTCTTGAAGGCAAGTTAAACAAAAAGATTGAGTACACGGTAGAATAACAGTCTTAAGTGGCCTCAAGGTGTGTTACAAAGTTTGTCTAGCATATCCAGCAAAAGTTTCATTCTCTCAGAGTTGAAGAAATATTTTTATAATATGGTATTTCCACAACCATTTGTAATGGACTTATGGATAGCAGCAAGAGAGAATCTTCTAGAATGACATGATGATGTCCAACAAAAATGAAGATAAAATTAGGTCCAAAAAGTATATTCAGGGTGCTAAGCCTGATAAAAGCAATTACAGCAGAGTTTAAGGAGTCTTTTTGTTTGTTTGTTTGTTTGTTTGTTTGTTTTTGAGACAGGGTTTCTCTGTGTAAGCCTGGCTATCCTGGAACTCATTCTGTAGGCCAGGCTGGCCTTGAACTCAGAAATACGCCTGCCTCTGCCTCCCAAGTGCTGGGATTAAAGGCATGTGCCACCACTGCCCAGCAAGTTTAAGGAGTCTTAAGTGGTAGAAAACAGGACTGATGCAAACGAACTACAGACTGGGTCATTAACCTGCCATCTTTCTGGAAACAAATAACACAGACAACTTTGCAAGATTATTTAACTGAAACATTAGAAGAGATAATCCAGAGGATCAAAGGAACCTCAAAACCATCAAAATTATTTTCTCAGTGTTTTCATCTAGTCCTTGGGCTTAGAGCTTACACTGGGACCAAATTCTTATCAAAAAAGTACCCTGAGAATACATTATCTCCTTAGAGCTTCAACTAGTGAAATACACCTACCTTTCAAGGTAGTCTATACTAAACCTAAATTTATGAAGCTTGGTGTACCACCAGTCCTATATTTGAGTGCAGTCCTATAATTGCCAGTTATTAAAGAAATGCTTAGATTATATTTTGTTATCCTAATATCAAGCAATGCAAATTTAAGTGTTGGCCATATTATATTTCTATTATTCAGATGTATCTTTTATCTGTTTATCATCTGCCTATCTCCTCTCTCTCTCTCTCTCTCTCTCTCTCTCTCTCTCTCTCACACACACACACACACACACACATATCTGACTATATATCATTTATCTACCTACACAACTATCACCTATCCACCTATTTATTATTTATGTTTATATACATCTACCTATCTTCTACTCATCTATCCATCCATCCAATCCATAATGATTGTGCTTAAATCTCATACCTACCTTTCATCCATAGAATAAAACTACTATAGTATGGAAAATGAAACTGAAGCTTTATAACTTGGATCTATATCTCAAGTTTATGAATCAGAGCAACAATGAATGCCTGGTATGGGGTAGATAGTAGAAATTAGAGCTTTCCAAAACCTTGTAAAGCTTGCCAAAATAGTAATTGCTAGCATATCTCCACCTAATTTATCAATTTGGTTCATATAAATACTTGGGTGAGACATGGCAGACAACAATGACTACAGAAGACTTAACCAAGAAGAAGCTCTCAAAGCATATTAACACACTCTATTCATACACTATGTGGCTGTTGATCTAGAAAATACAATCTTGTTCATTCCCATCAGAAAGAAAATGAGGGTAAGCTCACATTTACAAGGAACAATTTATTTCTTGCCCCAGGTTTATTTTCACTCTTGTGAAATTTGTCATAGTCTCAAGAGATCTAGAAAATCTGTTGCTGGCAAAGGACATATTGATGCACTTAATGAGACTAGGTAGATAAGCAAGACGTTTTAAGCATGTTGGGATACCTTCATAAGAAAAATAACTTCAAAAGGTGTGAGATAAATCAAAGAGACATTCAGAGTCTATTATATCAGTGAAATTCTTAGGTATTCATTTGTCAGGGGACAGCTCAAACATCCCTCAAAAAGTATAGGGAAATTATTGTATTTTTAAAAATATCACCATTAATAATAAAGCAGGCTGTGTTGATAGCACATGCCTATAATCCTAGCATTTGGAAGGCTTTGACCAGAAGATCATGAGTTTGAGGCCAGCCTATGCTACAAAGTAAGTAATACATCTAAATGACAATAAATGAACAAACAAATATAATGAATAGATCATAGTACTTATGAGGTGTTTGGTTCTGGACTTCTTTACTCTGCAAATGAAAATCTTCAGTGGGCTTTGGTGGAAAAGATCTTATCAGGTTACAGAGTTCTGTATTGGGGAAAGATGTGTTTCTGGATTTCATGACAGAACACAGTAAAAGATGTGTAGTAATACAGTCCCAGGGATTATCAAAGACGTGTGTATCATTTGAGTAACTTCTTGATGCTCCTGATCTCTAGCAGAGATGAGTGTTATATAACCAGATCACTTCAATGTACATATCCTTGGACATAATCCCTTTTATATTGTTTGAACTTTAAAAGCCAATTCAACCACCATTACAAGCTGACTCTTTCAAAAAAAAAGTTAGAAAAAAAAAAGTGTCAATGGCAATTGATAGTCACTTTGAATATGTTTGTCTTTCAAACATATACCTGCTTTTGATCAACACTATAAGTCATAGAGATACAGATATTTTTAATATCATTCTAATTGTAATATGAAAAGTTTATATGAGGGTAGGGGTAAATGAAAGACAATAATGATGCTATTTAACATTTCAGGGAAGAGCAAGTAGGGCTCTTCACCTGGGTGTTGGGCCTGGTGACTTCTATACAAATTGATTAGATATAACAGGGGAAATTATTCCAGTTATTTTCCTATCTATAATCATCATTTCATTTGCTACTTTGGAGTAAACATACCTGTTACACAATTGGTTTTAAACTGGTTTTTCTAACATTTTTGAAAGCATCCTGTCTCTTAATAGACATCTGTTTTGGAACTGCTATTAATTTCCAGGCTTATCTTTAAAAAACAGCCACCTGCATTGTATACAGACTTTCATTGTCACCCAGAGGGTTTCTGTTAAGTACCATGTATTCTTTAAACCTTTCAAAATTTTATCTTAGTGGTCCTGAGCTGTTTTTTTTTTTATTTAACTATAGTGTTTTTTTTTTCATGTTTCTTAATCTAGCTTTATATGGTCAAGCATCCTATATCTAAATAGACTTACCTCAAGAAATGTAACTAGTCACCATCATTTGAACTCATTCCTTCCATTTAGATTTTTCAGTAAATACAATTGTTCAAACTGGTGGTGTGCTGATTTTCAAGGATACAAAATCTTCTCCAGAATTAGATGTTTTTTTGAGGAAACAGTTATTTTTCCTCTGTGAATGTGAGAAATTACTTGAATGATTCAAAAGAAAGACAGTATAGGTCTTCCACCACCTCCTTCCTGAACTCTTGTCACATGGAGTGGATATGCCTTCTGTCTCACTGAGAACAAAACAGTGCTTCCAACATCATGGCAGCTGTTTCCTCATAGCCGTTGCCTGAAGCATATGGTCCTTATGCTTTACTACATCTCAGAATATCTGCACTCAGACACCCAGCTAGAAAATGCGGTGAGGAGCTAAATGCAATCCAGACATAGGAATATGTCGCTTATGATCTCTAATATTTGAAAAGCGCTGTGTGTTTAAACCAGTAAGAGATGCATGTGATGCATGTCAATAGTAAAACCTATGTAGTTGAAGGACTGTTCCAAGTGCATGAAAAATGACTCTGTCCTCTTCCTGTGGCATAGATGTCTCTTTGGAAATGTATCCATATTTCTGAATGGCAGACTTTAGTTTCCCATGATGTTAAAATGACATTCAAATTAGTTTTAATCCATGAAAATGTGAGATTCTAGATTTCTGTCTCTTACTCCTTCCTTTTTCCCTTCCTCGCTCCCTCTTTTCTTCTCTCCCTCCTTTCTGTTTTCCCCTCTTTCATTATTTCATTCTGTTTTTAATGTTTTGTATTAGGTTCTTGCTACACAACTGAGGCTGGCCTTGAACTGACCACTTCCTGCCTCAATCTTCTAAGTGCTAAGGCTTATTTTTTCCCTCAGAGTCTGTTTAGATCAGTGTCTATCTGTCTTCCATACCTTCTGGCATACTGCAACTGTGAGCCCTCTAGGACCAAACTGAAAGCCATAGGCAGAATATGGCAGAAATTTTGTTTCCAGGTCATAGAGTGATTGTGAGTAAATGATTCTGAGTAAACGATTGTGGGTAAATGTGTGCCTATTCATTGGAAAGAAATCATTTGTGTTTAAACTACAATGTTTTGTTACAATTGGTAGTTTACTTGTTAAACACAATTAAAAATGTAAAAGTATTTATTTCAAATTGAATATTCAAAAACAAGGGCAGGAATAGATATTTAAGATATATAACAAGATAAGGCACACAACAAAGAAAAATTTTATGCAAAACTATGTGGAAGAGAAAGAAACAAACCAAATTGATGAAACAGAATTTAAGACTGATTCAAAGCAACAGGAAAAAAGATTGATTTATATTATGATAAGCCTTTATTAATGGATGAGTATTTTGATTTTCTAATGCTGATGATAGGGATATTGAAAAACAAAGAACACTGTCCCCATACAAAAAAATTGATATTCAAGAAGTTTACTCTTGGAAACATAATTTGATACCAGAATGGACTTTTAAATGCAAGTTCAAATAAGAGATTCCCAAATTAGCTTTAGAGGAATCACTAAAAATGTTAGGCTGAAAGGAGAAAATGATTCTAACCAGGAAAAAAACTCTTTTGTATTTCATTTGGTCGAATCTAAGCCTATACTTTTTAAATTTGTAAATTTTTAAGTAAACCAGTTTGAAGTATTTCTTTGTAAAGCTAAAGATCTGTGTGACAATTTTTTTTACAAAGCAAAGTGAGACTGTATGGTCAGCACATACTGAGCTTCTCAGATTCATAACACTCTTAGGGAGACAGTATACAAGGACATTTCATAAGCAGCTATAAAGTTACAGTCTTGCCTAAGTCTTTTCAGGTCAGCATATAAAGTATCACAGTAATGTGTAGCATATGATCGTAGTGTATTGGAGAAGTGGGATCAAGCTTTTCTGAGCCGTGGGAATTAGTCAATACAGAGAGACATTGATTCTTCTTAAGAATCATCAATAAAATAGTAAAATCATTAGTTTAGAAAAAGCTGGAGAGGAGAGTGGAGAATAGCAAAAAGACAGATGTACATAAATGTGGAAGTGATATCCGTGAACCATAAATAAACCAGGAAGAAAGTGAGTGATTCTGTGTCAAGTCAGCTCATTGAATTTCTTTAGTGTGGGGAAATAGTCTGATGTATCGTCGGGAGTAAAGGAGGGGCAGACATCATAAAACTAATTTCAGTTGTACCTATTTCAGTACATTAGAGCTTCTTTATTTGGGAAACGGCTCAGACAGTGGTTAGAAACATAGAATAAATAACATTGTCGTTCTCAGTGATGTACTTAGAGCTGTTCAAATAATTTGTTATCAGGCTGCCATTAAACTCACTCAGGAGAAAGAGAAAGAAAAGTTGTACCAGACTATGGCATTTTACCTTAATTCCCTTCTCCATGCCCTCCTCTCTGTTCCTCATATCTCCATGTTATCACTTTAGATCTCTCATTACTCATTGTTGGCTTTTCTCAAAAAAAACATGGTTCTCAGAATAATCACCTGGATACAACTTAAGTAAAATATATTTGTTCAAAAGCTCAGCACTCTGATTGCCAAGGACTTTCAAACTGTTTCATGTTGGCCAGTTAAATGTTGCAGTAGTCAATAATGGAAAGCAGATGCCAGGGGAACAAATAAGTGTCCCACTTATCTTCAGAGGACAAGGATTCACAATCTATGCTGAGTGGGCCTGTCTTCAGCATTTCTGAAAATCTGCCACCTTGAGTTATTCTTCCAATGTTCTTTACCATATTCCACTGATTATGTGGGTTTTTGTCTGTGCTTTATCTGAAGAACAAAGAACAAGAAAGACTTAGAATATATGATTTGCTACATTTGTTATTGTAGTTATTTGGGTAAGGTATAAAGACAGATCCCAGGTAAATTGTGGTAGATGGAGTCATGTTTCTTATGGTAGTTATATTGCAGGGAGGGTAAAGGTGATAAGTAAATATAGTAAGCAAGAATATGCAATATAACTAGGAGGTATAAGGTGTTCCTTGGGTATGTAATAGAGGAGCAATGCTAAATAATGGTCTGGAGGTCTTCCCGAGAAACTAATGCTTAAGTCAAGACTTCAAAGAAGATAGGAAATGTTCAGAGTAAGATTTTAAGGAAAAGGAGGGTTGTTGGCAGAAGGATTTTTGGATAAGAACATGGACAGTGAGAGGGAGTAAGTGAAATAATTTCAGAACATGTACAAATAGAATTGCTAAAGTACCCAGAAATCAATCTAGAGATGAATTTGTAGACCTGAGCCTCATAGTGAAGTCAAGATCTTCTAGTGCTTACTTCTTAGTAGCGCTGAACATCTACTGAAGAATTTCAAATAGTCGATGACACAATATGATTTGTTAGAGAAGGTATTATTAGTAGCAAGCTGGAAGGGAGATTAGGAGGCCTGGCAGCCATCACTGTACATGACAAAGATGATGCCCTGTGCAGCAGTTTGAATGGGGCTAACTCTGCAAATTCCTGTATTATTTAGAGAGCATTGCATATGTTTAACAAGACATGATCAGATAGGGCTTTGAGGTATCTTTCTCCTAAAGTGAAGAGACAAGGTTTTCTTTTCTAAAATAAAGTCACTTAAGGGAAGGAAAATGTTTCAGAGGAGAAATTATTGCTTTTGACTTGAAGCAATAAGAAGTTCCAGTAAAGCTTTTCAGTGTATTTTTTATATCTAGAACTTAAAAGCATTATCTGGAATTGTGTGTGTGTGTGTGTGTGTATGTGTGTGTCTGTAGAAGAGTTAAATTATAAAAGATTACTAAATAGCTAAAATTTAAGGGGAACCTTCACAGCTTCCACTTCAAAAGTCAATTCTAACTGTATATAAGTTCATTAAGTTATATAGTCTTTGGTCCTAAAGACATTTTAGAGAGAAGAAACACCAATTGAGGAAATGCTTTCATGAGTCTGGGCTGCAAGAAAGACTGTATGTTGAGAACTGCACTGCTCCACACTTTGGGGCTAAGTGCTCTGGTCAAGAGAGAGAGTGTGGATGGAGGGGCAAGAGATGCAAAGAATGGAGACAAACCAGAGTGTGTGGTCAAGTCTGGTTACTCCTTTATTTCCCCTATTCTCTATTACAAGGAAATCCTGGGTATTTATAAGCACAGGCAGGAGAACACAGGTGAAGACATTTTACCACGTGCACCATGCAGCCGGGGTCACTAAACAGCAAAACAAGCTATGTGGGATAAACAAGATGTTTGTCAGAGTGTGCTTCAGCTGTTGTAGGCTATTGAAAAACAAGTCTCTATCAGGGTATATGGTTCCAGATGGCTGCTAAGTTGATAGCTGCTTTCTGCTAAAAGTCAGCTCCCAACAACTGTAGACCACTTTCCTAATTAATTATTGATAGGGGAGGACCCATTTCATTATTAGTGATGCCACTCCTGGGATGGTGGTCCTGGGTTTTATAAGAAAACAAGCTGAACAAGCTATGAGGAGCAAGTCAGTAAGCAGAAACCCTTCATGGCTCTTGCTTCCAAGTTCCTGCCTTAGCTTCCTTCAGTGGACTATGTCTCACTATATGCCAGCTAAATCAATCCTTGCCTCCACAGGTTGTTTTTGACCATGGTGTTTTATCACAGCAATAGTAACCCTAACTAAGACAGTAGCCAATTTAGATTTCTGTAGAGATTTGTGCTTAATTGTTTAATGATGATCAAAATAGTCATTATCCCATTTCTGGAGTGCCCCGCCTACATGGGATAAAGAGGAGAAAGTCAGTGCTTTCCATGTGCATCTCTGTGCAGGAGGTACCTTTGTTACCTCTTTAGTAGCACATGCAATCTGTGATCTTACTTGTTTTTTTTTTTTTATCTACCTAAGATACAGCTTGAAATATACTTGATACATTGGCACTATGTGAGTAAGACAATAAAGCCCATTGGGGGCAAAGAAATTGCTGCTGCTGTAATGATTCAGGATATGTTATCACTCATCTATTCAGGTCCATTACTTTCAGTGTTTGTAGTGAAGACAATGTCAGTCTTTTATAGTCCTAGGACAGACAATTAAGTTCAGTGGGGCATTTTCTCATCATGTGAGTAGTAAGGACAAGCACTTACCTCACTGCTACTTGCAAAAAGGACATCCCAAATGTATGCTTCTGTTTTTCAAGGATGGATGAATGTTTTAACAAAAGTTACAAAAAAGTAACATGAGCTTGACAGTATTTTAAGTTTTATACAGGTTGGTTTGTTTTCTCCTGGGGAAGACTGAACAGAAGAGGCTTTTAGAAGTAGAATAGAACAGAATAAGCTTCATGAGAGAATTTATTAGCATCTCTCTGGGGGTTAGGAGACACATTCAAAGCAGTTCTTTTATGACATGTGCTAAAATTTCCACCACTTTCTGGTGTAAAGTTAGGTTCATGTGATGTGACTTTACAGAAGAAAGTAACTGACCAGAACATATGAAAAGCCTGATTTGAAGTAGCTTTAAAATGTTGCTACTAAACCAAGTGATCAGTTCAATATTCCAGTGCTTTACAGATTAATAAAAAGCATGATCCTCTCTTAATATTTCTTATTGTGAAAACATTACTGAGTATTATTTGTCCCCTTTTAAGACAGTTGGTACTGTCAGTCACATTGATGCTGGGTATACAGGTTGTAGGTCAGACTGTCCTAGAAGAGAACTGTCAAGCAGAACACCAGTAAGGTCCCAGGGCTGCAGTGGGTCTGGTTCCGATGGAATTCTGGGAATGAGATCAAGATCCACACTTATCATGAATACTTAGCTAATGCTAAAGGAAGGGTCAGCAAGAGCAGGATCTTAAGAAACTGTGACCCACTGCAGTCAATGCAATTCAGGAGAGAAATAAACTGTCTTCCCATAATGGGTCCAAAAATCTTAAACAAAAGACAATATGGTACACAGGTTTAAAGACTCATCCCTGTATCTTTCTTTAGTACTTATTTGAAAGATAAATGACAAATAATTTTAGAGAATGGTCTTATTGCTAGATGTGTGAGCACTTGTTTGAGTCATACCCAACTTTTAAGATATTTTACTATAACTGTCTTCGCTACAGGTTAATATTTTTTATAACCAAGGTGAGACAGATCTCTAGCTAGAAGAAGACTCTGGGCCATGGCTGAGTCGAGTAGCATTATCACAGATTTAAAGCATTTGTGTTCAGTTTTTTAGTCAACATGTGGTCCTATTCTGGGAAGTGAAGACTATAGTTCTTTTTAAAACATTATACTTAAACTCTAAGCTCAGAAAAATTGAAGAATGGCTTTGGCACTGGTACGTGACTGTGAATTTTGACTACAAGTATTTAGCACCTAAGAACCTTGTTAAATTTACTGATTGGCTTCTGCAGAAACAATTCTTTCAACATTTCTTTTGAATCTCTGGCAGTAATTTGATCACTGTTCTGCTTCTTATCTCTCCTTCACAGTACTTCATTGCTTGGCATCTTTGCTTTCTTTTTCATACCTAAGAAGTGTCATTGAATATCTCATCTTCTGTCTGCAATGCGTTGACCCTTTTTTTACTCCTCCAGTTCATGCAAGTTTTATCAACAGATATTACTGGTTGTACATTAAAATAAGTTCTGAATTCTACACTACTTATCAGCACTCTGCAGTTACCATAGTCTCATAATCCAATGTCCAATTAACCCCTTTTAATTCTGCTCTGAGTTTAACATTTTATTCCCTCAGATATCACAACTGAATCTTGGTTTATAACAAGAGTACACTTGTTATGGGCAATCATATCACTGTCTTACTTGAAATTCTTCAAGAAATCCCCATCTGTATTCTTTATCTCTGTGTCTAATTTATCCATAAGCAAAATTTTATCCTCCATAGCATCAGTAGTAGCCAGGATTTGGTTTTCACTGGTAGATCAATGCTTTTTAATGATCTAAGCACATAGTAGGAACATAGTAACTTCTTTTTGCATGAATACATGAATGAATTAATGAATGTGTGACTTGCCATGGTGAGTGGTTAGGTCTTCAAAGTAACAGTGGTATAAAGACTACTACACATTCCTACAGAATTGCCTTTTTCTTTTAATTGAATAAAACCTTTGCAGATAGTAAGAGTCTATGCTACATGGTAAAGCCCAGAGAGGAATAATAGCAATATGAATATGTTTAATGATAGTATGAATTTGTTATGCATAAGAATATGTAATATGAATTACTGACTATTTTCTTCTCTGAAAAAAAGTTTATCTTATAATTTGCTGTGGAATGCTCATTCCAACAGGACAGTAAGTGGGTCTCTGAGGCAAAGGGGAGGGGGAAGGGGGTGGATGTGGCATGGAGGATTTGTGGAGGGGTAACTTGGAAGTGGGATATGAGCTGAGATGTAAATAAATGGAATGATTAATAAAAAAATAAAGTTGGGTTTTCCAAATCAAGCTGAAGATCTGGCTCATTTTGTTTAATTCTTCAAAAGCAAAAGTAAGAGAAGCTCCTATCACTGGTTACAAGTTAGCCAGAACATCTGTGCCAACGTTAATGTTACAGTTTGTCCATCTCTTCTGCTATATCCAGAAGAAACTGATTCTTTGTAGCCATGCTCTGCCTCTGGATCTGGCTCTGTCTTCTGAGTATAATACTGGTTCTTGAGAGGTGGGGTGTAAAGTAGTTTGCTTTCATCTGGTGGCACTGTTTAAAGAAGTTTTATAACCTTTAGATGGTGAGCCTCCTTGGAAGTAGGTCTTGAGAAGTGAGCCTTGCCTTACAAGCTGGCCCCACTTTCTGACCTGTCTCTTTTTTCTGATCCACCTAGATGCTTGCTCACAAACAGCCTTATCCTCCTGCTGTCACAGGTGAAACTCACTCCTCTTAGCCATGATTTCCACTCCACTATAGACTGTGCCCTCAAACCATGAACCAAAACCAAACACTATCACCCCAATTAATGAATACATCAAGTAAAAATGGAGATTAAAAGTATTAAGGGAAAAAGGAAAAGTTAAAAGCAGGTATAGACTACAAAGAGGAATTACTTCATCAGCAGTTGGGTGAACAGTGACCCGAGAATGCCCTAAGCTTTGTCGGGCTTGTCCCTGAACTACTCCGTTAAACGATAGCATAACCAAACATGTGTTCTGGAAGAAGTTAAAATTAGAAAGCATACACAAACTAATAGGCATGTCTATGTATGCAAATGTGTGTGTGTGTGTGTGTGTGTGTGTGTGTGAACCAGAAAATGTTCCATAAATAAAATTCCAGTTTTCAAAGTTGGAATTTTACAGTGTTTAATAACATCGCCAAACAAATGCGAGACTGTCTCTCATTTATACACAACACTGCATCTTTCACAAAATGCTGGCTGCTTTTAAAATTTATAGCCTCCTATAAATAGTTCACTTTGGTTCTTATATTTATATTATTCAGAAAAACTATTTTTTCATTTCTATTATGACCAGATGTGTTTTGACAAATAGATGCAGTTAGTTTTATAATTACCAAGTAAAATGTATAGCAACAGGATACTTGGCCCTGTCTTAGAAATATGACACTGTTAGACAACAATTTCTGTTAGTAATTGAAATGTCTACCTATACTACATATTTTCAATTTTTATTTTCTCAACAGTTTTTTTTTTTTTTTTAAATATCGATTAGGATTACAACCAGCTTACTTTTGGAATAATAATTTATGTGAATTAATAATTTTAATTATTGACTGTAAAATATTGATAAAGGTGATAGTTTAGTGTTTATTTCTTATCTTGGATAAGTTTTTGAAGAAACTATAAAAGGTAAAATATATAAATGCTGCTATTTATAACTAATAATACAAATACAGCACACAGACTCTATGATGGGCATACACGTGTCCTCTGGTGATACTCACTTTGCACTTTTGTAAAAAAAAAAAAATGCTGGTGACTAAGTATTTTATAATTGGCAAACTTTATTGGCATGTGGTTCTGGAGACCAGGAAGTAAAAGATCAAGAGAACAGGACTAAAGATTCATTCTGTTTTTCTATGCAGATGGCAGGAAAGCAAAAAGAGAGAAAATTAAAAAGGTGGTGATGGGGGAAAGCAAGATAAAAGGAAGAAGTGAGAGTGAGGGGAGGGAGGGAGCAGTGAGGTGAAGGTAAAGGAGAGAAGGGTAGGGGAAGGGAGGAGAGGAAGTAAAGTGAAGGGGGGAAGAGGGAGGAGAAGGGTAAGGTGAAGGGAGAGAAGGAAGGGGATGGTGAAAAGGGAAGGAAGGGGAGGTGAGGAGAAGAAAAGGGAGGGAAGGAAAGGGAGGGAAAGGAAGGCAAAGGGAAGGAAGGAAAGAGGAGGAAAGGGGTGGAGTGCTGTTTAATGGTCAATGATCTGCCACAAGGGCTCTGCTCTAGTGATGCCTGGATCACATTGTTTTGATAATTATTACTACACAGTATGAAGGGGTCAACTATGGAACAGCTGTAACCAGTACTGGACACAGACAAATGTCCCCTCTCTTCTACTATAACCTGTGTCTTAAGGGTGCTGAGAAATCAGCAGTGAAAATTTGATAAGGAGACAGTGGTGGAATAGATGACAAACCAGGAGAGGAGAAGGCAGGGACCTGAACTGGGTTGTCTATACTCCTCAAAGGTGATGCAGCACCAACCTGTATGTTGATGATGACCCAATGCTGCTCTGTGGGCAGGGTATGGATGACCCTGAAAAACTGAATGGTTTGGGTAAGTTCTTTTGTCTTCAAGGTGCTAAGGTATATCTTATTTGAACACTCATATCAGAAGAAGGTTTGATTACAAAATTATTCTTAAGGTATAATTTCATACACTTTGTTTGACTTTAGAAGTACCTTAGTACCCTTGATGTAAAAAGTAGTCTCTTTTTCTTTTGATATATTACAACCTAGAAGAAAGACTATGGGCTTTGGGTTTAGAGAGACTTGTGATTATTACATACACAGGTACCAAGGCAGGGTATATATTCTATACAAGCCAGTCTGCCAAGAGAACCAAAGCATCAGGCAGGTCAACAGTTATCCATCCTTTAGAACATTTCTCTTGGATGGAGAATTGTGCCTCAGAGTTTCAAGCAACTTCCAAGAAAGTTTCAGGACTCACAAAGCACTTGAGGTTCTATAAGTGGTAAGCAGTTGCAGGAAGCAAGGAGACATTTCAGTGATGTAGTTATATGCAAAATGAACAACATATCTAGTAATTCGGTAAGTTGACACCATGTTATAATGGGCTCTTTTGGTGCTACAGATACCCAAGTCAACCAACCATCTGTCATTGTTTACCTGGTATGGTTGGAAATAGATTCTTTGAGTATCCAAACACCTATCATCTCTAGGACACATTCCCCATCGCTCTAGAACACATTTTGGTGCTTTTACCTGAAGATCTGAGATAGGAAGTTGGAAGACATATTGAATTAAAGTGATGCATTACTACAAATAAAGATAACATTACCCCTACTCCTTCTTTAGCATTAAACCTATTTACATGTGTAAATTACCAAATTGTTTACAGATATTTAAGAGGGGAGTTTTCTACAATCATGATAATAGACAAGAAAAAAAATTACCCATAAATAGAGACACTCCAGTGGTTATTTGTTCAAGGCAGAAAGTTAACTAGAGATGAGGGACAATTTGGCATGATCTTTCAAAGTCAATATTTGCTTATCAACTCTGGGTCGTGATGAACAAAGAATGGTGATCATGTTTGTAACATCTCTGATTATTAGTTGCCTCATCTAAAAAAATAGAAAACTATATTTGGTGTTTGTAGAACATCCAGCAGAACATTTATTCTTGGGAGGTAATACAAATACAATAATCACTACTTAATGCAACATCCTTCAAATGATGACTGATCCTCTTCTTACCTGATACAAACACTAATTTTACAAGCTTTGATTTTTAATTATATGTATCAAATTCTAAATCTGAAGAGAAATCTAAACCAAAATTAGTATCATTGATTAACTTAACAAAATACGTACTTGATGAAAGGAAGTGGGATGGGGAAGTTACTTTGCAGCATTTGATGCGAGTTGCTTAAAAATATAAATCTTTAGGATAGATGCTAACAGCTTCTTAGCTGTTATGGATTCTTAAGAGACCACAATAACCCACACTGACTGTTACTGAACTCATCTGTATGTAATGCAGAGTAGTTTTTAAGGTTCCCACTGTTGATATCATGGCTTAAGACCTGTCAGTTCCTCTTCAAATATTTCTGGTTAAATCCACAGCACAAACACTTCTTTATTGGGACCCTATCTACCTCAGTCCTGGTACTTAACTTGGTGCAGCCTCATAGGTCTAAAATCTACTGATATCTAAAATACCTAATCCTGGCTCCACATCCTCACCATCATGTTCTGTTACTTGAGTTTCTGATCTTAGCCATTCTGATGGGTGTAAAATGGAATCTCAGGGTTGTTCTGATTTGCATTTCCATAATTACTAAGGACATTGAACATTTCTTTAAGTGCTTCTCATCCATTTGAGATTCATCTGTTGAGAATTCACTGTTTAGTTCTGTACCCCATTTTTAATTGGGTTATTTGAATTTTTGGTGTCTAATTTCGTCTCCATTACTGGTGGGAGTGCAACCACTTTAGAAATCAATTTGATGGTTTCTCAGAAAACAGAATATTTCTCCCTTAAGAACTATATCGCTCCTGATCATATATCCAAAAGATACCCCACTATACCACAGGGATACTTGCTTAACTATGTTTATAGTAGCTTTATTTGTAATAGCTAGAAACTGGAGTTGACCTAGATGTCCCTCAAGTGAAGCACAGAAAAAGGAAATGTCTTACATCTACACTATTCAGCAATTATAAACAAAGAAATCATGAATTTTGAAGTCAAATAGATGGGACTTGACAATATCATCTGAGTGAGGTAACTCAGAACCAGAAAGACACATATGGTATATATTCATTTATAAGTGGACATTTTCATGAAGTGCCAGACAAACATCCTACAAGCCACACCCAAAGAAAGGGGGCAATAAGAAGGTTCAAAGGGAGGATGTGTGAATCTCACTCAGAAGGGAAAATTAATAGTCATGGGAGGTGATAGAGAGAAGGAACTGGGTAACTGGTGGTCTGTGACAGAAGATACTCAGAATATATGGGGATGACCTTAGCTGAGCTTTCTTTTAGAGTGGGATATAGAGATTGAAGTGGCCACTTCCTGTAGCTAGGCAGGACTTCCAGAGGAAGAAGGGGTACATCAATTGACCTGTAAGATCTTCAACTCAAAATCTGTCTTGCCTACAAAATGTGCAGGGATAAAGATAAAGTCTTGGGTCAAGGACACCACAAGAAGACCTACATGGTCAACTAACTTGGGACTGTAAGGGCTCACAGAGCCTAGTCCACCAACAAGAGAGTATATAGAAGCTGTAGCTAGACACTCTACACATTTGCAGCAAATGTGCAGGTTGATCTTCATGTGGGTACTCTAAGAAGCAGAACAGGGGCTGTCTCAGACTCTGTTGCCTGGCATTGGATTTCCTACCACCTACCTAGACTGCCTGATTGGGCCTCAGTGGGAGAAGATATGCTGAGACCAGATGCTCCAGGGTGGGCTGGTATCCAAGGGGTGCTCCCATTCTTTGAGGCAAAGGAAGGGGAGATGGGGGAGGGATTTGGGACTGGGAAGAGAGGAGGG
Organism: Arvicanthis niloticus; assembly: GCF_011762505.2. Lineage (NCBI taxonomy): Eukaryota > Metazoa > Chordata > Mammalia > Rodentia > Muridae > Arvicanthis > Arvicanthis niloticus. The sequence goes on from NC_047671.1 coordinate 1,901,300, forward strand.
AGGGTTCTGGGATCAGGATGTAAAATGAACTAAAAACTGGAATAAAGTACCCATTCCTAAGTATGCCTGTTTCTTTCCATAAAAAAAGTAAAAACAAAATGATGGTAGCCCTCTGTATCCACTTTGTCTGCATCATAATCATGACTGATTCTGAGGACAGGACATGTGTGCCTTCATAGGAAAATGTGAGAACAATCAATGACATTCTCAGTAGATATTATTTTCTTATCTAGTGACCTCTTACTAAAGTAATAGAGACACCCAAACACCATAATTTGGTAGAATTGATGTAGAAGGTGGCTTGGAAGGTTTTCTCCTCATCTTTCTGTGGAACTATTTTTTGATGTTAGCAGATGCAGATGTGATAGAAAAATTGAAGGAGCATATGCATGATATATGCAAGTTCCATCTCAGAGTAGAGGCTAGACCGAACATTTGATTTCACTATTTCACTGTTATTGGAGACTAGAGATTACTGTGAAGTAAAAAAAGGCAATAAGGGAAGGATCAAAACATTTTGGCTGGGGGAAGTAGAGATGGAGAGATATCTCAGTGCTTGAGAGCACTGATTGCTTATCCAGAAGACCCAGGTTCAATTCCAGCACCCCCATGGTGGCTTGCAACCATCTGTAACTTCAATTCTAAGATACTGATGATCTTCTGGCCTACCTGGCCAGTAGGCATGCATGTACTACACAAGCATATGTGTAGGCAAAACACTCATACACATAGAACACAAGCAGATAAATGTTTTTGCAATATATTATTTGGCTGGGAGTGGGAAAGAGACAGGAGTTTTAGATGCTCAGAGCCTATTTTTTCCACTCTGGAAGACACAAGGCAGCTGGGACACCAAACAACTCTGAGAATGTGAGGCTAAGAGTCCCCAAATAGGTCTTTACTCTTAACTATAAAAAGTCTTCTAGGGCTGGAGAGCTGGCTCAGCCGTTAAAGGCTAGGCTCACAACCAAAAATATAAAAAGTCTTCTAATTTTCTTCAAAACATTTTAGGGAAATGATCTGATTTAAATATGACAAAACTAGCTTCTGCTAGAGAATGGGCAGCTTTTTTGTGCAGTTTTATTAAAATTAATATTGATAAATATATTATCTAAATTCATTTAGTAGAAAATAGTGTTGGCATTGACTATTGCCAAAGTAAAACTTTTTTTTTGCAAAATAAATCTTTTTTTTTTCATTATAGTTTGAAATTCCTGATGGGAACACAATTACTCAAAAAATGTTCAATATGTTAAAATGAATAAAAATTATTACTTCGAACATTTCATTAGACTCTCAATTTACTGACAGTGTCACTATTCTTAAGAGAATACTCCCTGTAAGAAGAACATTATAATTTCATAGATTTATCAAGACCTTTGTTCTGAAGATCATGAATTTTATTTTTGCTCTGTAAATAATTTATAGACTACTTAACAAAAAACAGCTACTTAAAAATATTGGCTGATGCATGTGCTGGAATGCATACTGCATTCAAAGCCACCTCTGATGAAAATTTGTTTTTTGGTGGTTAATTCTGTAGGATGTTTCATTTCTGTCTATCAGGTGCCATTCTCTCGGTAGTTTCCACACCTTAGTTTTTTGTATACAGCTATGACAGAACAGAATGTCACACTCAACTGATGATCTCTGGGTCCCTACAGACTTGTGAGTAGAGAAGAAAGACATACAATTCTGTGTCAGAAGTAATGAGCATCTTTTTTTCTGCCTGCAATTTCCACTGTACGTCTTTGTTTATATATTGATCACATAGGATGCTTTCTGCATGACACTCTCTCTTCCATAGTGCTTTTTATTTCCTCCCCCAACCTTGCAAACCAGGATAAATACAGAAATTCAAAATGAGCATGAACACAGGACTTCAGCTAGTGACACAGAAAAATAATGATGAAGGTAAATGATGAGCCCAGTTTTGATGTATTATTTAGAAACCTCACAGAGCTGCTGTGAGCACTTCCCCAGAGTACCAACAAGGTGTGACAATAGGAAATGCAGTGATGGGCAACTGGGAGAAAATTTTGTCAAGTGCTTTTATTCTCCTGTGCCTTTGTGTACTTGCTCAGGGGTTAATACAGAACAACAAAAAACCAAAAAGCCAAAAAAAAACAAAACAAAACAAAAACCAAAAAACCCTCTCACTGGAATGGGTGGTAATCATTACACTACTCTGAATAATTGTACTTTGGTAGTAGGCAGCTGATAATTATTTGTCTAATTGTCAGGAATCATTGCCACATGCTCACCTTTCCTTCTCCTGCATCCTTTGATCGGATGAGATACTTTATTTCATTAAGAATGCTTATATCTATGCTACTACAAAAGACTTAGAAATAAGGATGTATGTTTATACAAAAGGCGGGTCTGACTCTCACTGCTTATATAGCAATGAACATTTATGCATATTGTAAAAAAGTAGCCATTTTTGTCTCTATAGTATTACAAACAGGAGACTTACCTCATTTTAGCTTTAGAAATTCCATGTATCTCTGCAGTATAGAGCTTTTCCACAAAAAAATCTGCTATTCCTATACTGTCATACAATTCTTGGAATGCTTGTATAAACATATTTTTAATTATACAGTGGAAACAGGTTATTCTAAGACAAAACTTCCTTCACTTGATTATAAGTGAGCATATATATGTATACATATATATGCACTGTTTATATATATGACTATATATACATATAGATGCACTATATATAAGATTATATTAATTTCATTGCCTTTCTCTCTTTTATCAAAAAGAATTAGCCTGTGACTCATTTACTCAAGAATTTTCTTTGATAAGTGAAGAATTGTTGTTCTAACATTAGTTTATACCAGATAAAGATTCAAGTGCTCCATTCTGTTAATGTCCACACGTGGGTCTGAATGGATCTGTTGTTGGCTCCTCATGAATTTAAATACCAAATATCAGGACCCTCATGAAGCATGAGACTGCTAGAAGTGTGGTTTGCAATTGTTCTAATATGAAGGAGCCTCTTATCAAAGTGAAGACTCACCAGGTATTGGCAGGTAGTTTATATTTAATAGCAGATAATAAAATTAAGCTATGCAAGTGAAAATATTAGAGAAGACAGCATTTTTGAAATAGAAGGGAAATTCAGACAAGATATGACTCTTGGTAAGGGTAGCCTGACAAACTGATGAAGAGAAATTAGGTTGGCAACGATCAGGGAGTCTATGAATATAGACCCACTTAAACTGTGTGTTTAGTTGAAGGGATAAATTGGGAGAAAAGAAAATCCTTATAGAAGTAGTATTAAGAGGCAACTTCTAAGGATATTTTTAAAATGCTATATAAAGATACTATTTCATGATAACAATAAATTTGTAATTGAAATGCATAATTACTGACTAAATAATAATGAAATTTTATGTAACATTAAACAATGTAAAACAAATTGAATATGATGGCATATCTATGCAATCTTTGGTTTCTAGGCTAATGCAGGAAGGGAAACAGGAAGGGAGGAAAGTAGGAAGGAAATCAGGAAGGCAGAAAAGTAGAAAGGAAGTCAGGAAGGCAGGAAAGAAGGAAGGCAGGCAAGACAGTCAAGAATGAAGGAAAGAAGGGAGGAAGGAAGGGAAGAAAGAAAGAAAGAAAGAAAGAAAGGAAGGAAGGAAGAAAGAAAGGAAGAAAGGGAGGAAGAAAGAAAGGAAGGAAGAAAGAAAGAAAGAAAGAAAGAAAAGCAAGCAGGCAGGCAGGCAAATTGTAAAAAGCAAATGTAGTTCAAGGCAGTCTACTTTTGTTAGGACAGAGTAAACAGAAGAGGCCAATGTATCTATCCATATATATCCCAACAGTCTACAAGAAAGCAAGAAATTGGGAAGGGGATGGTAGAGTAGCAATGGGTGTATCCTGACTATTGCTCTCATGTCTCTGGCTCAGGAGGTCTGGATGGCATGACTATGGTACACTGAGAGGCCATACATGCTGGTGACAGGGTTGCTAGTTACCAGTACTCAAGATTCTTGGTGAGAAAGCTTTAGAAGGTTTGCTATAGAGACTGAATAACATGCTTTGCTTCTAAGAGCATAGAGAAACAGGTGGGTTCTTATAGCTTGTTCCTTGGCCAAGGAAGGCCCTGTTCCCAGACACACAGCGTTTTCTCCTGGAAGCTGAAAACCAGTACAATAATCAGTATGATAAAGCAGACTGAGATGCATACATTAAGGTAAAAATTCCAAGTTCTTAGGTGCTAAATTTTTGTGCCTAGCATATCTGAAATATAATTTCTACAAAAGTGTGTTATATAAAATGGTAGTTTTCAAAAATAAGTTTCCATTTTCAATTTTGTACAAATATATGAATTAGTGTATTTATGAATGTTTTAAGAGCTTCCAGGTTTTATTTTATTTACTCCTTTGGTTCCCAAGTGTAATCCTTGCAATAATATTTGGTTGGTGTACATGTCCTAGGCTAGATCTTTTCATCCCATTTCCCCATCTTTCGATTTTCTAATTGTATAGCTGGAAATAATGGTTCATATTTTATTTATGTCCTCTACAAACAGTCCCCATGTCACAATAATTTGCTTTCTCAACTTAATGATGGTGCAGCATGAATATATACTCAGTAGAAATTATGTAGTGGATTTTGAGTTTTAATCATTTTTTGCAATAAATATGCTACAATTGTCCTGGTGGTGAGCTGCAGAGAAGTCAGGTTCGAGATCATCAGAGCAGCTGATGCTTCCCTAGGGCAGTGAATAACTGAGCTGTACTGATCAGTAGGCTAGGTGTATTATGCATTTTACACTTAGGGTGTTTCCTACTTATCACAAGTATCTCAGGCTATAACTCTATCTCAAGCTCAGGAGGATCTTTTCATTATTGAATGAGTACCTGTAACCACCAATAATCTATACCCTCAGAGGTAGAGATGAATAAAATGAACCAAGTCTTCCAGAAGATTGGAACAAACAGAAAACAAATAAATACATAATATAAACTCAGCAATAGATGCAAAGAGGAAAAGTTGAGGCATTAGTGAGTGACATGGACAGGGGAGGGCTACATTTGAGTCTTTTGGTGGAATCTCTGTGAGATATGACATTTAAATTAGGACCTTCATGAGAAACAGAAATGTCTTGTCCGAGCTGTTAACAGATAGATTTCCTTGAAGGGTCCAGGTTGATAATCCCATGCCCTATCTCTGGCATCCTTTAATACAACCTCAGTTTTTCAAGTTTATGTTAATATCAGCTTGCATTGATAAACTACTTAGATGACTGTGGTTTTTGGATTTTTTTTAGCCTTGAGGCTTGGGTATATTCACCTTAGTTACAGTATTTGGGCTTTCATTGCTTGGGAGAAATGTTCACAAAGGAAGGTAGAGGGAAAGAAAGTCTCACACTACACCAAGGGTGTGTCCAAGATGGAAGTCCTTATTCTTGCATTACAAAGTGTTTACCATGTTTCCAAGTTGGTATTCATCACTGTCTTAATCAAGGTTTGCTATGAAGGACAACATAACTAAGGCAACTCTTGTAAAGGACCACATTTAAATGGGGCTGGTTTAGAGGTTTAGAGGTTTAGTCATTATCATCATGGTGGAGAGTATGGCAGTGTCCAGGCCAGCATGGTGCTGGAGGTTTGAAGGCAGCCCAGAGGAGATTGATTTTCATAGGCAGTCAGGAGGGGACTCTCTTCAACACTGGGTGAAACTTGAGCATAGTACCTCCAAGCCCACTCCCACAGTGATGAACATACTTCAACAAGGCCACACCTTCTAATAGTGTCATTTACCATGGGCCAAACATAATCAAACCACCACAGTCACAAAGGCAGATCTGTGCTTGTCGCTTGCAGGATAGATTAGTTAAGGTAAGAAACATTGTTGTAGACCCTTATATAAATACATCATTATCAGTTAGGTTGTGCTTTGTGAAAAAAAATCTAAACCAATGAGCATTCCCTTGGAAAATATTGTCTTAGAAAATATTAATGTGGAGACCTGAAATTTAGGGCCCTCTGACTTTGGGTCTCTGTGCCCACTCCCATCTGATTTTGGAGAAAGTCTCTGATGACAGGACACCAATGTATGAATACAGCAAAATATCAGTAGGAATCCCTTCATTGAGCTTTTGAAATAAAGTTTAATTAACTTATACGTGGCACATATTTAAAAAAAAAACACTCTGCAGTTATTCTGACAGTTAAAGTTTCTCCAAATGTCAAAAAAACAAAATGTCACAGATCTTGGCACATTTTTTTGCCACTAAAGTACAGGTTCTACACAGAACAGTCCATTCTCTCTCTCTCTCTCTCTCTCTCTCTCTCTCTCTCTCTCTCTCTCTCTCTCCCTCTCTCTCTTTCTCTTGCTCTCTCTCTCTCTAAGCTATATCTATATCATCTCTCTCTATCTCTATATCTATCTACATCTATATATATCCAACAAAACAGATTCAGCAGATTATAGCTATCGACTTGAGTGGGGTAGGTTCTGGGAGGTTCTCAAGGGAGAGCATCAAGGAGATTCTGGAAGGAAGAATAGGAGTGGAAAAAGGGAAGCAATTCTATTTCAATTATAAACATTAAAAAATAGCATAGAGCAAGATTTAAAGAAAAACTACTATATGCCTTTATTCAAACTAGTCATGCTTTTACTAGTATCTACTTAAGAGAAAAAGAATTGACTTAAAATCTACTAATAACAATGAGTTCAATATGGCTACAGAATGTGTATGCTCAATATGCAAAATTCAATTATTTTCTACATATAACCAATTGAATATAGGAAATTAGTATTCACATAAGAAAGAAAATAATTGAAAGTTTTATATGATATGTAAAAAATATCCCAAAGTGAATTATAAATGTAAATATGGAGGGCAAAATGATAAATCTCTTAAGGTCAAAGGGAAAAAGACCCTGGTTTATGGTAACAAGTGCACAGGTAACAAGAAAAAAGGTGGATAGGACTTCACCAAGAAGAAAAGGAAGAAATATGAACATTCTATTTTAATTTTTAAAAAAAGTTTTAAAAGATCAAAAAATATTACTGTATATTACAATTGTGTGGATTATTTAAAAGGGGGGCTCACTGAAGAAGCAAACACTGTGAGGCTCAATATTTAGTAACTGGAGGGAAATCAGTACATTTGTATGTATTATAAAGCCAGTCATACTTTCAGAAAGAGACGTCCTTCCATTTTTGCTCATTTACTCTAGAAGCTTGTGAAAAGAAATTATTAACCATTTAGCAGAATCCAGACCATGCAGGCATTCCTCGAGAAATACTCAATGAAGAAAATGTGAAGTGTTATGTATACAAAGTACACAAGGCCTAGAGGATTCTGTCATTCATGGGAATTCTTCATGATATATAATCCCTTTTTATTTAACTGAGAGAGGGTATGCTGCATGTGTGGTACTATACAGATTAAAGTCCCACTGATGTCAAAGTTGAGAAACATTTTATACTTCCATCGTCAGAAAACTAAACCTGTACATCTCTTAGCCTCTCTAATTTTGTCCCATTGCATATAATCACTAAAATTAAAACAGAGTTTCTTATGAAAATATAGTCTCAGTGCAGAAATTGAACTTCAAACCTCTAATGTTTAAAAAAAAAGTCACTTAATCAAAGGGATTCTTATTTCTAGTTGAAGCCTGTGGGAATTCACAGGTGTTAAAGTACCTTCAGACTGTTCTTCTATTGTTTCTTAATGAATAACAGGAGCACATGGAGATTACCATGTGGAAAATAAACATTAATCAAGTGTAAGAGATGCAAAGCGTTGTGCAAGGCTGGGCCTTTGGTTTTCTGGGCATGTACAGTTCTTTGCCGATTGAGCTGATGGAATTGCTATCTCACTTCAAAATAATAATGCTGCAGTTTCAACATTTTAGCTTCCACCATTTCTGTAACTAGCAGAACTATTCAAATGCTTTTGATGTGGTGGCAGAATGATTCCCTCTTTTGAGAGTGATGATCAGGGCCCTTGTGATTTCCTGGTACAAACTATTTGAAAGGTTGAAATGGGAAGATGAGTAGCCTGTGATGATACTGAATTGCTTGGGTATGTGTCTGAACAGCCAGGAACAGAAGAAATACAAAGCCCAACTAGAAAGTGTTCTTTGTACCCCAGAGACTTTTAGAGTTTCTTGGTACATATAGATTTTGGAAATATTTTTTTTTTCATTTGGTTTGGGATTAACTCTTTTGACCTTGACCATATAAAGTGAAATGCCATTTTTCAGTGCTCACAAAACACAGTTAGGCATTAAATGTTCATGTGTGTACATTGTTCACAGACATCAAATTTTATTGGGTATTTGTAGACAACTCATCCAGTAAAACCTTTCAAACCAGTTGTTATTCAATAAAGCCAAAATGTCAGACCTGAAATCATAGCACAGGCTTATGTTTTCATTGGAGTCATAGAAGACAAAGCATAATAGTGCCTGCCTATCTCATTGTTTCAAAGATTTTTTCATCATTTGCCCATATTCCCTTATCAGAAGCACCACAGAAAACATTGCCTTTGCAATAAATGAAGTAGAAATTACTGAGGAATGCTTGCATGAGTTGTACACCAACAGAATAAAGGTGTGGATGCATGAATGCATTGATGAAAGAGTAGATGAATTAACCTATTTGTATAAGCAGACATTTAAGGGATCTTTAGAGGGATAATGAACTAGAGAGAAAACCTGGTCTCATGTATTTACTCAGTGACTTCTCCAGTTTTAAAAACAGCTCTTCTGAAAATCGCAGTTAACTACTGTAAGAATGAAAATACTTGTATTTATACATGTTCAGCACACACATATGTAACAGCAATAGTTAAAGAAAGAGGATGTCAACTTGAGAGTGGGGGTTGTGGGAGGTTTTTATAGGAGTGTAGCTGGGAAGGCCTGGAGGTGGAGAGGGAAGGATGAGTGATATAATCATATTTTAATGAAAATATATTTAAAACTTCTTGAAATCACCCACTTCATGTTAATTGGTCTATTCTTTTGCTGATTAGTAATTTCCTGCATTTTGGTTTTATTACTTTTGCCACATTTCTGAACTGTCACCTAGCTATGTTTTTGAAAATGTACGCTCTTTCCTCCAGCAAAGCAAGATGCCCAAAGGAAAGAAGGCCAAGGGGAAGAAGGTGGCCTTGGCCCCCGCCGTTGTCAAGAAACAGGAGGCCAAAAAGGTGGTCAATCCTTTGTTTGAAAAAAGGCGCAAGAACTTTGACATTGGGCAGAACATCCAGCCCAAAAGAGATCTAACATGCTTAGTCAAATGGCCCTGCTATATCAGGCTGCAGCAGCAAAGAGCCACCCTCTATAAGCGTCTCAAAATACCCCCTGCCATCAACCAGTTCACCCAGGCCCTGGATGGGCAAACAGCTACTCAGCTGCTTAAGCTTGCCCATAAGTAAAGGCCAGAGACAAAGTAAGAAAAGAAACAAAGGCTAGTGGACTGTGCTGAGAAGAAAGCTCCTGGCAAAGAGGACATTCCAACTAAGAGACCACCTGTCCTCTGAGCAGGAGTCAACATAGTGACCACCTTGGTGGAGAACAAGGCTCAGCTGGTGGTGATTGCCCATGATGTAGACACCATTGAGCTGATGGTTTTCCTGACTGCCCTATGTTGAAAGATGAGGGTGCTCTACTGCATCATCAAGGGAAAGGCCAGGATGGGGCACCTGGTCCACAGGAAGACATGCGCCACTGTTGCCTTCACACAGGTTAACTCGGAAGACAAGGATGCTCTGACTAAGCTGGTGGAAGCTATTAGGACCAATTATAATGACAAATATGAGATCCGCTGCCACTGGGGAAGCAATGTCCCGGGTCCTAAGTCTGTGGCTCACATTGCCAAGCTGGAAAAGGCAAAGGCTAAAGAACTTGCCACTAAACTGCGTTAAAAAATGTACACTAAGTTTTCTGTACATAAATATAATTACAAAAAATTATCTTCCAAAAAAAGAAAAGAAAAGAAATGAAAATAAAATGTACATTTCAGTCTTAACTGGCAAATAATTGTGGATATATGTATAGTATCACATAATGCTTTAATACATAATAAAGTGATCAGCCATGCTACTTAGCATATCCATAACCTCAGATACTTACTGTTTCCTTGTAGATTGAAGCCTTACATCTTTAGAATGCACAGTGATTGCATTCTACTCATGATCTGCCTTAGGAAGAACCAATCCATCACTGGCTGCTGTCACACAGACAGGAAACATTTGTGTGTGATGGGATCAGCTAGTTCATTTGCATCTACATTGTAGGAGCCAGAGGTTTACAGGGAAGAACAGCTTGTATAAAAATATAAGCCAGGGACTGCATTCAAATATAATTTCTGTCCTCTTAAAGTCCTGCTAGGTTCATTGTCTTATAACCTACTGTATTAGGTATAGATGAAGATATGGTTTTCCAAGGGGTTGGAAACTCTGGTTAAAAAGACATCAAAAGGGTATTCTCAAGTGAACATTTAGTAAGTGCACTGGCAGACTTGGAAATGTGAACTTTAGCAAATATGTTCGTTTCAAATATTGTCAAAATAGCTAGCTTGCAGTTATGTCAAACTAATGCTATAACTACATTGGTTTTCAGCATGACCCTATTGAGGTAAAGTTTAATTGTAGTAAATATCTTTGAGTATCTTCTGAATAATTCTAGGATATTTACCATTTTACTTGCCCTGAAGTAAATCTGATGTGAACTCTTCAGTTTTGATTTGTAATACTTTGCAGTTACAACCAAGGTTGACTTAGTACTTTATAAAAAGTCTATCTTGAGGAAAATGCAAGTTTCTTGTGCAGAGAAAAGAGTTTGATGATGATGGTGATAATGACAATGATTATGTATGTGTGTGTTCATTGTTAATAAAGCAATTGAAATTTCTTTCTTTTTTATTCTTACTAATGTTTCTATAGTAAGAAACACATTATAGCTTGTATGGTTCAGCAAGGATAAGGCTCACCTTTCTATAAACTATGGAAGGAGAAAGAAGAGACACTATCTGTTTAGGACTCTGCTCTTAGTGCTGAAGGCCCCAGGTTTATGGGCCTCCGGCCCTAGGAGTATCTAGTTTGAACAAGACAAGCAGAGGCACTGAATGAATGAAAACATGGAGGAATAATCTTATAAAAAAACAGATGGATTCTGAGTTCAAGGCTAGCCTGATCTACAGAGTGAGTTCTAGGACAGCCAGGACTACACAGAGAAACCCTGTCTCGAAAAACAAAAACAAACAAACAAAAAAACAAACAAAAAAAACCAACAAAAAAGAGATGGAAACTTCAGAGTATTGCAGCTTACATGATTTGGAAAAATGCTCATGATTTCTGAATCTAGAAGGTGGGATAACTAGATGTTTCAGATTAAAACATAGCACAGAAAAGAGAGCACTGCATTACCATGGGGGAAAACTCTTGATATACCCAATTTTTAAAATTTGTATACATGCAATTGGGTAAGTAATTCTGAAAGGTGACTTTAGAAGGGTTATAAATATAATAAAATATAAATGTTCTATCATATACTTTATCACTTATGTACCTATCTTATACAAGATCATTCCAATTTGGATGAATTAATTATGAGTTCTACATTTCTGCACGTGTTAGAGTATATTTTATAAGTCAAAGGTAGATACTTGCATAGAGTAGGCAATAAGGTGGCCACAAAAACACACCTCTGTGGAGCATAATAGTGTTGACCTGAGGTATCCCCTTTTGGGATGCAATCTCATTTTGTTGTCAAAGCCATGTTCCCCTAGATATTGCAAGACACAGTCCAACTTTGGTGGGAATTGTAAGAAGTTCATTTTCACAAAAAGCTAGGATGATAGTCTGAATAGCCTTTTATCTTTGCATCATTCTCTAAATATTTCTGCAGTCCATCATTCTTAATGCACCATAATCCCCTTTTCATTTTTCTTCTATGTGCACCAGGTTTGAATATATGGCCTGAAAGCTCTTCTTGCTGTCTCTTGTTCCTTTCTTCAGTACATCTTTAGCACATCAAAGACCACCACCTTTCAGTTTTTGAACATGACCAATGGATGTAAATGGAACCAAGAATCAGATCAAAATCCAGGAGAAGTTTGGAGATTTGTCACTGAATCACTCTATAATGAGCTGATGAAGAACAGCATTGTCTGTAGTCATCTCTGACACTTTATCATAGTATAATCACATCTTACAGATATAATAACATATGTGTGAAAATGTGAAGGTACATTGATACTCATAAACACAGGCAGAATCATCAGATTCCGACTCAAGGTACATATATATAATCTCCTTGTAAAGAATATTGATTACAGTGACTCATTGAGAGGTAGGTAATAGATGATTGCAAAAGCCAAGAAGCCTCTGTTTTAGTTTACAGAGCATCCAATCCCCCTTCAGTTGAAAGGCAGAGTCACTATAATAGTAGATGCAAGATTTTATTATCAAATTTGTAGATCTCCAAAAATATGGAGAAATCACTCAAATCATTTCTGTAATGCTAAGGTCAAGGATATATGTTTAGGACCATAAGGAACACTGTAAGAGATAGAAGGGCTAGCTGGATGGATGCTTTTGTACATATTGACTGCATAGGCACTATAATTGAGTTTGTCCAATGATTCTTATAATGCTGAGCGTCTTCTCTACAAAGCAACCCTGGGAGTTGTCCCTACTTACTTCTTTGGTACCTTTCTTAACCATATGTTCTAGTCTGAAACACTTACACAAAATTCAGATGCCAATTTGTTAAAAAAGACATTAGTCAGTGGCATTAGGGCCATCGCCTTCATGATAAAGTTTCGTCGTATCTGTCTTCTGCAAGTTTTACCTAGAAAAAGTGGTAGCCATAACAATGGGTCAACATTATACTTGTGGAGTAAGGGGTTCTGGCTGGAATAAATAACACCAGATTGTAAATCTGTTGTGAGGAGACTTACTTGGTAAATGGGTGCTATTCTTTAATGTGGTTCTGAAGTATTTTAGAGGGAGTATTTCTGAAACTCCAAGAGTAGAAAAATTCCTAGCTTACAACCTAATAATATCCTAACTTTATTTCTCCTTCATGATATCTTTTTTCATAGACTTTAAAATCAGCCTTGAGAGACTCTTAACCAAAAGGTTTTACATGTACAGTATATAAAAGAGGTCAAATCTTTAGCTTTCTGAATAAAACTGGCAATGTTCTTGCTACAACTGTCCAGTACTTACTGAAGAGAGGAGGCATAGCAGTACAATCCATTATATGCACACATTCAAACAGTGCTTATTACCTCTGTACTCGACATTGTTGTTTCCCTCTTTGTCGTGAAGACAAAATGGAATGGTTACCACATTGCCCAAGATTTAAAGCCCATAAACAAGACCTTATTTTCTTGATTCCTTGGCATATCAGCTTTGAATCTTGTTTACTTCCCATGACCATTGCCTACTTTTAGAGACAGACCCATGTTCAATATTATTTAATATATCCTTACTCCATTACTCCTTATATGTCTTTGCATACATACAGGGAAATCAACAATACATGCAGACAATTTATGACAAAGGATTTACAGAAGCATGGTGTTTTTGAAAATGCATAGCAATATCAGAACCACCAGCCACATCCAGTTTCCCAAAGACTTCACTGGTTTGAGTTATATGGATGACTTTTTGTTTATTCTTCAGATTGAGACTCTGGTGGCATTGATTTCTTCTTTATGCTGGTAGAGTTAGTGTACAGGAACACAATGTTATGAGGATAAGTTCCAATTTTATCAAATCTGAATGTGTTTACTTGACCACGACATCAAACAAAAATTAAGAATCTCTTTCTCTACACAGAAGGTATGTTATTCATGATTTTACTGGCCAATTACAAAATGACAATTTAAAAGGTCTCTTGTTCCTACAGGATATCAAAGACATTGGATTCTGACTTTTCTGAACCAACTTTCCTCTTCTACAAGCTAATGAAAGCTGACACTACTGATCCCTTACATTATATAGACTCTCTGGAGAACATTCCTTACAACCTAAAAAACTTGCCAACGATTATAAATATTTATATGTGTACAATGAGACAAGTTTCATGGGCTCTAACCAAGACACATGTATCAAAAACTCAGTGCTTATTATATAAACACATTGATTTCCTGACAAAGGCCTGTCATTACTTTTGCACAGTGACAAAATAAGGCTAAATGAGGTTAAATGAGGCTCCTTTAGATGTACTCCTGGGATTTCTACTTAACCTCATGGTTCCTGAAATTATTCAGTTCTTTGTTTGGACTGAAAAACTTCATTTCCTGTTACTGCCTTCTGCTTTGAAGGGACTTTATAATACACAGGCAAGTATTGCCTCGATTGCAGTGATGACCTCATGGGTGTATACTCATATGTCCAAAATCATCAAATTTTATACATCAAACACATATTGGTATCTCAGTTATTCTGCAATAAAGCTGAAAAAGAAAGAAATCCTTTATCTTACTGGAACTCTTCAATTCATTGCTGAAAAACTTGAATTTTGCTACTGTTTTTCTTTTCCCATAGGAGAGAGAACCCCCCATGGCTGTTGTATGTTACTTGGGAGCTGTCCTCATTTTTAGCTGACCTCTGTAGACAGACAAAATTGTGATTTGTTAACAAGTATTTTCTGTTTGAAAGCTGAACAAGGAAGCTTCAAAGGTGGATCTACAGTTAGAGTCTACCGAGACTCAGGTCCAAATCTTTGCAAATGGTGAAACACGTACAGGTTGCCACTATTGTAACCATTATAAATGCTGGCTGATGAGCCAAAGAGAACAGTATCTACATAGAAATGCTTTTGTGAGAATGCAGGTTGTTTTTATGTACTTTAGAAGAAACATTATTTCTTTACTGGAAGTGATGTATTCTAATTAAACTGTATAACCATATTAAGCAATTTCATGAAGAAAATATTCTCATTTTCTCAGAGATAAAGGAGAAGAGGAACAGGAAGGATTACTGGATGAGAGTGGGAGAGCGGGGTAAAGGATGGAACACAGGGAAGGCTAACTAACGCTAAAGAGCTTCTGAACAAGTCATATGGACAGCTGCTATTGCAGAATCCTCCTCAAATATGGACATATAAAACAAGCCTGTTGTTGGATTATTGGAGTTACCCTTCTATTGGGCACCAATACTCCCACTATATAGAACAGACTAACAGATAAAAACAAAATCCAACATCAGGAATCAGTTACCTCTATTAGAGATTTTGGCTGGTAGGGTACCACAGCCTCTCACTATTGTTTCTGTTCTTCATTACTCTTCAGAATTTGAAAGGTAAGTCCCTATTGCTGGAGACTTATGCCACATAGTTGAATTATAGGATATGGAGAAATCAAGCAGATATTGTATGGTAGTGTCATTCTTAGTGGCTAGCTTTCATAGTGCTGTAAAGTGTGGTATAAATTACTGGAAAGGAGTAATCATCAATCTTATCCAGTTTTGATCTCAGAACACTACAAATATAACTTGATGGCAAGATAGCCCCATGGTGCACTGTTGGACCAAATATCATGGGGGTAGTCAACTATTTTTGGTGAGATTTAGTCCTTTTCCCCAAATGGGACCCACAGTTATCTAAATGAAGAGCCTGTGGCTATACAGGTCATAGGCCCCAAGGGAGACCCTACTCTTAATAATCTGCTAATGGGACATAATATAAACCAATTCCTAATGACTACTCATTACACCCTTAGATTATGGCATCATTCAACCCTCATTAAATAATCTTCATTTTACAATAGATTATGATTGACAGAAATTTACAACTGGACAAGATACAGAGAATACGTGATAAAGGAGTACTCAGCTAAGTAGAACATCTAAATTATAGTCCCTCCCAAAAAGCTCAAGAGTTATTGTGAAGAGGGGATAGAAACAGTACAAGAACCAGAGCTGGTGGATGATTACAAGGAAATAGTGTTTTACAGAGACATTAGGGCAGTTGCACATATGAACACACATTGGTTATAATAGCATATACAAGAACTGTACAGGTTCAAAGTAGACAAAATCTTAGTATGACGTTCTAACCCTAACTTAGGAGCTATTGGTAACTGACCTCTGCCAGGAGAAAAAGATGAGGCCTTCTTTAAGGATGTTGTCCCTTGTAGATTAAATACATTCCAGTGGATGGTTTCCTAACTAAGACTGTATAGTCAGTACTAATGGTACTTGATGGGTTAGAAAAATGACACAAATGATGTATCATTATGATGGGTGTGGAGATAGGAGAAGAAGAAAATATGCTCAAAATATAATGTAAAAGTTCTCAAAAATGTTAAAAGTATTTAAAACCCTGTATGCTCAAAATACTATGTAAAAATTATCAAAAATTATAAAGATATTAAAAACACTTAAAAACCCATTCTCATTTCCCAAAATATCCAAAATTTAAATGAGCAACTAATTACTAGCTTTGAGTCTTGAATTGATTGCCATAAAGCACCAGTTTCTAAAAAAAATACACATGGAGAAGCTGAGACTTTCCATCTCACTCACTTGACCTTTGGTAGTACTTGCATGGTTGTTTCTATTGATAAGCAAATTAGGTTTTCTCAAAAAACAAGCTAGTATCATATATGGAAGGGAAACATTTAGGAGGGTCTGAGAAGTACAGTGAGAGCAGCTCAGTAAAACTGAATTACTCAACTTTGGAATGTGATCAAATCCAAAACAGGAAATGAAGAGCATGGGCATGAGCTCAATTAATTTTTTTTAGATAATTTATAATATTTGAAATATCTTCAAATATAGTTATTCCTTATATGGTTAGTGTGTGTGTGTGTGTGTATGAGTGCATGTATGAGTGTGTATATGAGTGTATATATGAGTGTGTATATGTGTAAATGTATGTGAGTGCATTGTACAAGTGAAGTGAGTGTGTATGTATATGTGTGTATGAGCATGTGTGTATGCATGTGTATGAGTGTATATATGAGTGAGTGTGTGTGAGTGTGTAAGTATGAAAGTATGTGTGGAAATAAAGTGAGTCTGAGTGTGTATGTGTGTATGAGTGTGTGTGTATGTATGAGTATATATATATATGTGTGTATATATATATATATTATAAGTAATGTGAGAGTGAGTTTGTGTGTTTGTAGTGTGTGTGTGTGTGTGTGTGTGTGTGTGTGTGTGTGTGTGTTTTACCGGGGATTGGACCCAAGGATTTACACACATTTAGAGATTATATATCCCTCACTGATCAATATGTTATTATTTGGGTTTAAGTCTCTTTCACATAAAGCAACTGTTCCAATAGTAACAATATAACCCTTAGATTGTTTCTGAATTCAGTTACCAGGTTTACCACAGTTACCACAGGAGCCCCTTCCCTGTGGCAGTAATTAAGGAACTCTGTGAAGCATCACCTATCATCTTGAAGTCTCACTGCTTCAACCATAACCAGTTCTCAGAAGAGTCAGGACCCAAAATGTCAAACCAAATGGAAACTTTCAAAGTTTGCTGAATAACTTCAATTTTTGCACCTTAGGTGTTATCTTTATTGCTATTAGGAACTGATAATAGGATATATAGACTATGGTCATAGGAGCTGGCCAGTGGATGTTTTATGTATACTAGGATGTTACTCCTATCCTTCATAGGCACAGGATGCACAAGCAAAATACCATAGAGCCCTGACAGAAACCTCATTTTAAAGTCTATATAACATTTCCCCAAGATAAATCAACCACACGAACATGACCCTAGTCTGCATGTCATTCCAATACAAATGAGACTATTTAGAGGACAGTCACAATCTATGAGCCACAGATCCTGAAGTGAGCTCAGAAAACTTCTGCTGGGCTGTGTCTCCTACTAAAAAGAGATAAGCACATCCCTGACATCCACACAGGAGAAAAAACTGACACATAATTCTCCAGAAGGAAATGGAATCAGCAACTAAACATTCTATTTTCTCCAAGACCTTCAGAACAAAGTATTTATTTCTGGAAAAATGAACTACTACCGTTCTTCAGATTTATTTCTTTATTTTTTACCATTTTTTCTTTTTTAAATTAATCATTCCATTCATTTACATCTTAAATGATATCCCACTACCCGGTTATTCCTCCACCAACACCCCATCCCACATCTGCCCTCTTCCCTCCCTTTTGCCTGTATGAGAGTGCTCCCCCATCCACCCACACTCGCCTGCCCTACCACTCCAGCATTCCCCTACTCTGGGGCATCAAACCTCCTCCTCGAGAACAAGGGCCTCTTCTGTGGTTGTCAGGCAAAGCCATCCTCTGCTACATATGTTTCTGGAGCCATGCATCCCTCCAGGTACACTCCTTGGTTGGTAGTCTAGACTTTGTGAGAACTAGGTAGTCAGGCCAGCCTATGTTGTTCTTCCTATGGGGTTGCAATTCCCCTCCAAGGCTCCTCCAGTCCTTCTGCCAGCTCCCCCACCAGGTCCTCAAGTTCAGTCTGATGCTCCAAGCATCTGTATCTGCATTGGTCAGTTGCTGGCAGGACCTCCCCAGGAATTGCCACATTCGGTTCCTATCTGCAAGTGCCTCTTAACCACGGCAATAGTGTTGGGTTTGGTATCTGTAGACATGATGTATCCCCAGGTGGGGCTGTTCCTGTTTGGACCTTCCTTCAATCTCTGTTCCAGTTTTTGTCCCTGTTCTTCCTTTAGATAGGAACATTTCTGAGTTAAACAACTTTGAGATGGGTGGGTGGCCCCATTCTTCAACCAGGAGCCGTGCCTATCTACTAGAGGCAGTCTCCCCAGGTTCTATCTCCCCTTTCTCTGTGCATTACGTTGGATCCTGGGAGCCTCACTTTCCTCTGGTGTCTGGGACCAACCCAGTTCCTCATCTCTGCTGCTACCTATATTTTTTCGATTTCCTGACCCTCTGTACCTCTCTCACATATCCTCCAGTTTCTGATATTGCCAGTTAGTGCAAGGTGCTTATACAGATTTATCTTTTAAACTATTATTTTCTTCACTGTTTGTTTAACAATTTTGATAATAAAGATGAGATTCTTTAAAGTTTTCTCAGTTCTGCTATATTACATACACTGCCTGTGTAAGTAGGCACTGCATGTGCCTTTCCAGGTCAAATCTCCCTTTCTCTAATTGGGTGAGGTTGGCCTTTGTCCAAGAGAGACCTGCTTCTAACTAGATCTTGCTCAGGGCACTGGAAAGGCTTTCTGGATATCTCATGACAACTTTCGTGTCTTTGGTGTTTTGTTAGTTTTCTACAGAGGTTTAAATGTTTTTATGCACCCACTCAGTGAAAACCTGATTGACACACTGCTGATAATGTAATGATGTTCGAGGATGAAGCAGATGCTGAAGGCGAGGGGGCAGAGTAGACAGATCAGTGGTTCTGAAAATCAACGCAGAAGCATAGTCAAGCGATGGAACTCAGAATCAAGAGGAACCGAGCTATTTGCACAGTGATGCTGGTATGTTGCTAATTCTCATAGCCATCTATTCTCTCTTTTCTTGTGGATCTGTCAATGTATTTTGTTTGCTCTTGTTGACACAGATAACTTATTTAACAAGGTTTTCTCAAACTGGAAGAACTATTCTTTTTTCTTCGTCCAAGGCCCATTCCATGAAACTTTCCTGAAATTAAAAGAAAATCAATGTTTTCCTTTTTCTAAAGTGTCCCAGTTTTCACTGTTTGTTTATTCCTCCCTTCCTGCTCTTTGAAATTGGAGATATATGTATGAATACACACACACACACACACACACACACACACACACACACACACACACACATCAGACTCTATCTAAAATGCACCCTTGTTTTTCTCTATGCTTACCAGTGAGAAAATTTTCATACTTAAAATCTTAGCTTCTCCTTCTACTAGAAGTTCTGCCTGGCTATAGGGAGTGGCCATATACCCCTGTAGTCTCCATATCCCCCAGGGTAGGCGTCTCAGCTAGGGTCACCCCCATAAACTCCCTGGAACCCTCTCCATTCCAGGTCTCCAGCTACTCCCAGACATGCTCCCCATCAATTGCTATTCTCACTCCCAGCCCTCTCCCACACCCCTTCCCCACACCTGATCCCCATCCCTGTTCCCCTCATCACCCCCTCTCCCACCCAGCTCCTTCCCTCCATCCACCTCTGATGACTATTTTGTTTCCCCTTCTGAGTGTGATTCAAGCCTCCTACTTTGGGCCCTCACTATTAGTTTCATTGGGTCTGTGGATTATAGCACAGTTATCCTGTACTTTATGGATAATGTCCAGTTATGATTATATACCATATGTGTCTTTCTGGGTTTGGGTTACCTCACTCAGAATGATATTTTCTCATTCCATTTGCCTGCATATTTCATGATTTCTTTGTTTTTAATGCTGAATAGTATTTGATTGTGTAGATGTACCACATTTTCCTTGTTTATTCTTCAGTTAAAGGATATCTAGGTTGTTTCCAATTTCTGGCTATTACGAGTAAAACTGCTATGAACATGGTTGAGCAATATCAATCCACCCACAAAATCTTCAACCTCAACTTTGACCTGCCTACAAGACACACAGGGAAAAATGGAGCAGAGATTGAGAGAATAACCAACTAATGACAGGCCCAACTTGAGACTAAGCCCATGTAAGAGAACCAGTCCCTTACACTATTAGTAATAGTTTGCTAGGCTTGTAAATAGGAACCTAGCATAATTATCTCCTGAGAGGCTCCTTCCAGCAGCAGCTGGAAACAGATGCAGAGACCCAAAGCCAAACATTAGGCAGTACTCAGGGAGTCTTGCCTAAGACTTGGGGATAGAAGTGAGCAAGCTGATCAAGGACACCACAAGAAGACCTACAGAATTGACTAACCTAAGCCAATGGGGGCTCACTGAGACTGAACCACCATCCAAAACACACGTAGGGGCTAGACCTATGATACCTACATGTTCATAGCAGATGTGCAGCTTGGTCTTCATGTGGGTCTTCCAACAGTTGGATCAAAGGCTATCTCTGACTCAGCTGCCTATCATTGGATCTCCTTCCCCTAACCGGACTCTTTGCTTGGGCCTCAGTGGGAAAGGATGCACTTAGGCTACGGGGACTGAATGTCCCAGAGTTGGGTGGTACCCAAGGAGGCTTCCCTCTCAGAGAAGGGCATGGAGTTATAGGGGGAGAGATTGTAAGGGTTGAGTTGGGAGAAGAAGAGGGATGTTCTTAGTGCATGGTCAGGATATAAAGTGAATAAATAAATAAACTTTTTAAAAACCTGTAGGTTTTCAAAGTTCACATACAGAGAAAAGAGTTTGTCCTGTACCACACACACTTTTCCTTATAATGCATCATTAATTTGCAGTTTGAGTCCAAAGTAATTATTTAATAACACCCCCCCCCATGAACTATATATACTCCATGAGGCTAAGGACTGAATTTGATTTGTTTCCATTTTAGCCCCCAACTCACTCCTTACGATGATTGTTACACAGTACCTACAAGTAAAACATTTGTTGAAAAGTTCAAAACAAAACAAAAAGAAAGTGATTTGACTTAGTTCACTTGTAACAGTAGGTAGAAATGATTCCATCTGTAAATTAGGCTCCAAACCCATGGGGTAACATTTCTGTTTTTTTTCTTCTTCTGTGCCTGCTGTGACACTGAGTTTGGTTTTAAGCTAGTAGAACTTATTGGACATTTCATTTTTTCCCTTATAGTCAAGTGTTTTGTTGTTTTTAGATATTAATGTATCTAAGTAGACAGATATCCAGTCAGTTAATCTGAGAGCTCAGATCCTTTTGTTACAGGAGAAAAAAAAAAAAAAAAACGAGGATAAAGGATAAGAAAAGGAGAGAAGAAACAACTTTTATTATTAGAAATATGTATGGCAGCACAGTGGATATTTCATTATTGTATTATTGCTGGAAGTAACTGCCTTATTTCACATATGCATCTAGCATAACCATAAGCTACAGTCTAGCCAAAAGAGATCTGATTAATGCTTGAACTGGCAGGTCTTCAATTAGCGTGTGATGTGTTTTTTTGTGCCCTTTTAGAAGGAAAATTGTAAACTGTCATAACATGATTCTAAATGGAAAGATAATGTCAAAACTTCTTATAAAACACCATAGGATATTTCAATTCTCTTAGCGAGAAAGAGCACAGATTTAATTATGGATCAAAATGCCTTCTGCATCAAGTGGCAAGACATGGATATTGGAATTCCTGCAGTGCTACTTATTTTTCAATATGACAAGAAACTAGAGACCTAAATATCCAAGTGATCCAATTTATCCTTGTTCCCATGGTTTCTAATAGGTAGGCATACTTCATACAGCTCTATTGAAATCAGAAAAGGTTAATGAATTTCATGACAATATGCAAACATATTTGAACTTATTTTAAGGCTAGAACAACACTCAGAGGCACACACTGGCAAGTGAGGGGTTGTAGTAATTTACTGCCAATACCACATTTACTAGCAGTGTGGCCCTTTGCCAATGTTACTTTATTACATCATCCATGGCATTTAAAAGACCTGGAAATTGAACCTTCCATAATAGCATGGCATGCTAACTCTGGGCAGGGGTGGAGATAGGATAAGGATATGAATCAAGATAGGGAATCTCTCTCTCTTTTCTCTCTCATTAGTGTGTATGTTGAGGCACACACACACACACATACACACACACACATACACACGGGGAGGTTTGCATGCTTTATGACATTAATAGGGACAAAAGTCCTGAAGGGATCAGTTCTTTTACCACAGGGATTCCAGGGATAGAACTTCAGTTGTCTCATCATGACAGTAGGTACTTTTACCCAGTGACCCATATCTCTAATCCTCCATCATTCCTTTAACATGAATGAGCTCTCAGCTACAGCACTGCTGCTCTTTCTTCCACAGAAGCCATATTAATTGATTTTTTAGCAATTTATACTCTGAAAAATATCAAAGTCATCTTTGACAATGATCAGTCTATCAGAGGGATAAGACACTTGAACAGTAAAAGCTGAACAGTCACTTGATCCCTGCTTGCTTCAGAATTAGGGGATGAAAACTTTTTGTCCTTCAGTGGACAGAAATAACTGATCTGAAGACAGTATTTTATATTCAGTTTTGTGAGCCAATATTTTATCTAAAAGTAAGACTTGTTGGCTTTACTTGTGTTTTTCTTTGCATGGTCTAGAATACAAAAATGTGACTAAAATATATGTTATAAAAAAAAATCCCTCATAGAAGCATAGAAGCAGGAAGAGGTGGGATAGGATAGGGGGTTTCCAGAGGAGAAACTGGGAAAGGGGATAACATTTGAAATGTAAATAAACAAAATATCCAATAAAATGATATAAAAGTTAAAAATAAAAAAAATATTATTAATTTGTTAAGCTTAAAAATATCACTTATTCACATTTTTCTCTTTTTGGGAGGATTCAAGTAAGACATTGTTATTTAATAAATTGTGGAATATAACAATATGACATACATTTTCCTTTAGCCATAAGCCATTTTTTTTTGTTGAAATACTTAGCTAGTGAAGACGGGTATACCAAGCAACATAAGAGATGTATGATGCTATAGTAACTGTATTTTATCAAGAGGCCAAGAACACTAAAATTTAAAAGTAAACATGGATATAGTTAAAGCCTTCCCAAATCACCCATGCACTTCTTACAAACACCACATGTAAGACCACAAACACACAGACTCACATACACAAAAGCATCATCCTTGTACAAGGTTTCACATACTTTTAAGTCATCCTGACTACAATATAACATGGAGAAATTCTTCTTTGATCATGTCTGTTTAGGGATAAATCTCTTCCACTTTGTTGACTTTTTTACCATTGTTGTTGCATTTGTTGCCCAGTTTGGTGACTTTCTTTTGTGTTGCTAGTTTTCTTTATATATATCCTGGATTAATCTGCTTCTGGAGTTAATCTTGGGATCACTGGAGGTTTTTGTATGAACTACTGAGAACCTTGATGTATCTGTGGGTCTGTTACCAAAGATGATTTAATCTTTGGCAGGAACCATATTGCCTTGTTCTTCTTTCATGATTCTTATAATTCTATATTGTAATTTTACATCTTTCTGTTTCTATACAATTTACATTTTTTGTGTAAATCTTTTCAGTGAGCACCTTCTTGTTGGAATTCAATTCTTAGTATCCTTCAGAAAAGAAAAAAAAGCTACTGTAACATCAACATTTCTCAGACATGCAAGACATACAAAATAACCTTACATTAGTTAAAGCCTATGGACACATCACGAAGATCATCAAGCAAAAAAAGGCTAACAATGGTGAAGTTGTTTTATTATGGTAAATATTATTTTGGTGATGAATGTGGGAACAGTAAACTGATAGGAAAAAGGTGGAGATTAATTTTAAGTGAGAAAAAATAGAAAAATTGGATTGAGGAAAATGTAAGAGTAAGAGAAAACTGTAACAACACCTTTACATACTATTCTAATATGAATGACAACTGCTACTTTGAAATAGTGATTATTATTTCAATTTCATCTTGCCTCAAGAAAATGGAAAAGGCAAACAGATCATGATGAAAAAAAAAAAGCAAAAGAAACAAGCTTTGGTCTTCTGTGACATGGTAAAGTATAATAAATAAAGCTTGAATGCTTTCACTATGAAGAAACGGCTACATTTTAGAGACTTAGTGAACTTGATATGAAATTACATTGTATGTATCTGTAGAAAGAACATGGGTCTGTGAATATGAAAAATTTTAAAATGTCATTTTAAATAGAATTTACTTATTTATTTCATTTACTGTATTTGCAATAAGGTCTCATATTTTCCCTTTTAGCCTCAAATTCACTATGTATCTGGGAATAATATTGATTATTATCCTATTTATCCTGCTTCTACCTCCTGCAGCCTTGCTAGGGTTGCCAGCTTGCACTACCCCTAGCAATTTGAGGAATTCTGGACAAGCAATCTATGGCTTTGTACATGTTAGCAATCACTCTACCAAGAGGGCTATATCCCAACCCCCAAACAAAAATTTAGTATTCTGTGTCTTACTAGTTTATAAAATATATTATGGGAGAGCATCTATTCACATTTTACCTTCCTACCTTCCACGACCTACAGAATACTGCAATTTTCAAGTAGAAAACAATCTTGGGTGCTGAAAGGTTTGAGCTATGCTGCATACCTCGAAGAAGTACAATTTTGAACTTGGCAGAACATGACCTCCCATCTCTTGCCTGTACTTACTTGCCTAACCAGCTAGAAAAACCCTCGGAAAATTGGAAGTCGTAGGTAATGTTGTGGTGCTTCTGTTCATTTAGCACCTGCCTCAGAGTCCTTTGTCCTGATTATCTCAGCAACAGTTTTTGCCCTTCAACACTTTGTTCAGTAGAAGTATAAAAAGAGGCAAACTGTTGACAAGAATGGATTTTTTTTTTACTTCCTGAATTGGGCCTGTGATTTAAAATGGAGCTGCAGAGAGGAGAGGGAATTCTATGGCACATTTTCCCTCAGTCCCTTGGGCCTCGAGAACATCACAATTAAGACCAAGGAGCATCACTATAGTTCCTTGATCCTCTTACTTGGTTCTTTGTGCATTTTTAGTGCTCTATAAGTTTGCAAAATGAAGGAATGTGATATGAGCTGCTACTTTTTGCAAATATAGGGATTGTTGTGGCATGAAAAGAATGGGCCCCAATAGACTCATATATTTGGGTATTTGAGTCTCAGTAGGTGGGATTATTTGGGAAGGATTGGGAGGTATAGCATTGTTGGAGGTGGTGGATACAGACTCTGTTGGGAGCTGACTTTAAGCAGAAAGTGGCTATCAGCTTTGCAGCCATCTCGAGCCATGTACCCTGATAAAGACTTGTTTTTCAACAGCCTACAACAGCTGAAGCATACTTTGATATCCCACATATTTTGTTTTGCTGTTTACTGCCCCCAGCTGCAAGGCGCACGTGGTATCCATGCCTGCAAGGCATGCGGTTCACATGCTATCCACACTATACTTGCCTGTAAGGTGCATGTGGTATCCAAGCCTGCAAGGCACACAGTGCACATGCTATCCACACTATACATGCCTGTAAGACTTACGTCATATCCACACCTGCAAGGCACATGATATTCATGCGCCTACAAGGCATGTGGCAAAAGCCTATAAATACCCCAGATTTCCCTTCAATATGAAAGAATACAAGAGAATACGAGAGACAATAGAGAGAATACAGGAGACAATGAGAGAGACAATAAAGGAGAGAGAGACACAATAAACGAGAGACTTGATCAGACCCTCTGTCTTGTCTCCATTCTTCAAGTTGCTTGCCCCACACTCTCCCTCGATAGACCCGGACCTGCAGAACAGAGCGGGCCGGTACAGTTTGGCTGCCCAACGTGGGGCAGCTCAACCATTACAGTTTGGCACCCAAAGTGAGGCTCCAGTAAGCATTACAAGACTCCCTCTCAGTAATTATAAGTTCAATAACTGTTTCGCCTATAGTTACCTTGACCAGGTTCTTTCACCAAGACAACCAAAAAATAACCAAGAAGGGGATCTATGGCCACCAGGTGGTAAAGCCCGATTATTTTGCAAAGGCATTACAGGGTTTCTCTTGTACTTCTGATACTCTGTACAACCCAGAAAAGGTGTGTGTGTGTGTGTGTGTTATTTATAGAAATCTTTTCCTTACAATTTTCTACAAAAGACAGAAAGACTATAAAGTATAGGGTTCATGATAAGCTGAAGAAAACGAGTTGCTCTGGATGTCTTTAATCTCTCAAACAGGAGAGTGTGTCAGCTGGTGAGTCACTTCCCCTGAAAGACTTACACTGAGGTTGTGCTTAAGGGATTCCTTACTCCTTGCTCTATCCAGGGGTGGATAAGAGAGTCACTAAGATAAGAATACTGGTGTCACCAGAGCCTAGTGAGATACATAGTAGATACTTTTGTGAAACCTGTCTTAACTTTCACATATGTTCATCACATCACAGTTTTCTGATATTAGAAAAAAACTAATATTATTTTGGCAGATTCTGAAAGTAGATCTTTGATATATGAGTAATATTTACTGTGGAATTTCACTTCCTAGTTTTACCAGCTGCACGGCTACTTTGGTTAGCTATAGAAATATTATCAGGGCTAGGCATAGCAGTAACTTATGCATACAATTACAGAATTATGCAGGCTGAGGTGGGAGAATGGTGAATTTGAGATCACCATGCTTTTTATAATAAAATCCTATTTTAAAAAAAACCTATGGATATATCTTAGTGGTAGAATCCTTGTTTAATATGCACAAGAAAGACCCTCTCTTTGATCTACAATGTGCACACACACACACACACACACACACACACACAGAAATAAAGTTATCAAGGGCATATCTTGATATATATTCTCCCATAAACTATGTTTTTTATCAAAGAAAAGTTATTTTTCTTGTAACTAAGAGTAATTGAGAATATATAATGGAAAAGACTCATACATATTTGATGTTTAAGTTTTATATTTGAAAACGTCATTTATTGATGTGTTGTGGATTAGATGGTGCATCTTCTGTCATGTGGCAATTTCCTCTGAATTGAAGGATTACCTCTAAAAGGGAAGTAAGAAGGTCATGAAAAGCAGAGAGAAAACAAGCTTGATTGGTTTAGGAAAGCATAAACTTAAAAGATCCACAAAGCTTCTTTTAATGTTACAGAAACAATGAATAATTACTTGGAAACAAAGACTCTCTTAGTTGACTACAGGAGACCTCTCCTTCCCACCCCATCAAGCTTCTTGGAGGTCAGGCAGGGAGTTCTGGAGGTGTAGCTTTTGTGAGTCTTTACCCAGGTTGTGGTTGGTTTTGCAGTAATGCAGCTGCCTTTCCAGCATGCATGAATCCTTAAATAATCACTTTTCTATACTCCTATAACTAATCCCAATACATTATTTGGTTCACCAATTTGTTCTTTGGTCAGAATCATTACTTTTTCCTATCATTGGTTCCCTATCTGGGGTAAATCAATACTTGTTTATATTGCCCCAGGAGAAGTCTCACACAACATCTTCCCAACAGAATTCTCTGCTGCTCCTTTAGCTCCCATCCTGCTCCTCAGAATTATCACATCACATGATTTCACTAGGAAACAGCATCATCACAAATATAGTTAATCGTGGAAAGATTATCATATTGGAGTAGCATAAGCCCAAATGATTGGTATGATTATCAGACAGGGCTATGTAAACATGGATAAACACAGAGAAGAATATCCTATGAGTATGTTAGTATCTCCTATAAACAAAGTGAAAAGGCTAGGGCATATATACCCCTTATAGCTATCAACAAGAAGTGATTCTAACAAAATTAGGCAGAGAGGGGGGAGGGAGAAAGACAGATAGATAAATATATATATATTTAAATATATATAAATTATATATATAGAGAGAGAAAGAGACAGTGAGAGACAGAGAGAAACAGAGAGAGAGAGAGAGAGAGAGAGAGAGAGAGAGAGAGAGAGAGAGAGAGACTGTGTACCAATGTGTGTTTGTGGTTGCAGAAACAATTTGAGGCTTTGTGCTTGCTAGCAAGTATTCCACCATGATACTGTACTCCTAAACCTCAATTCGGAAAGGTGACCTCTAAAATTATGACATAATATTGTTGTATAATCCACCCAGTTCATAGAACTTTATTATGGAAGCCCAGAAAAGTAAGGTATGTTTTGTCCCCTATGATGTATCCTATGAACCATTTTTATCACTTGTACCTATTTTTTATAGCAGGCAGAATAGCCTTCTAGATTTATAAACCATATTTCTGGATCTATGAATTGACTATATACTCTTTTACATAGTATAAATGACTAGGACTCTTTAAAATGGGGAAATTATTTTACTTAATTTGGATTTTCATAATACACGCAACAAAAAAATGCACAAAAATAAGATTCAACCTGTCAACCAGAGTTGTGGTCCACATCTTCTAATGTGGGAATTGAGATATCCTCAGAAATTGTGCCTGGCATCCAAAACAAAGTAATGACCCTGTGTCTCCTAAGGTCCCAATGAAAATTTTATGTTACTAACATTATTTAAATGGTCTAAAGTAGTACTAGTTGTAATTTGAAATTTCAAAGCTTATTTGAAGAAACATGAGATTCTTACATTGATCAACAACAGGTCAAAATAAATGAGGGACTCTTCTGAGAATTGTTGGTCTTTAGCGTTTCAAAAGAGCTGTGTGTGGGCAGCAGCAGTGGTCTACTTTCCACAGACCTTGCTTCCCTGTAGGAAACCAGATTACACAGAAGTAAAGACTTGTATTGTTTTTACAAAAAGAAATAGTACTTTTACTGTTATTATTTATTTAGAAGCTTTTCAAAGTGATTGATTTTTCTTAATACCTGTATTTTGTTTATTTTTCTGCATTGATTTTTTTTCAATGCTTCTCACAGTCTGCAGTTTTGCTTGGTATTC
Source organism: Arvicanthis niloticus (assembly GCF_011762505.2). NCBI lineage: Eukaryota > Metazoa > Chordata > Mammalia > Rodentia > Muridae > Arvicanthis > Arvicanthis niloticus. The sequence continues at coordinate 1,930,691 of NC_047671.1, forward strand.
TGAGCCCAGCAATTGCCTGTTCTTTCTCCATTCACTCTCTATCAAATTGGCTGTTATTTTTTAAGTCACTAACCCTCACACTTACAGATGACCCTTTTACATTTCCTTGATGCCTTAATGTATTTCTCTTCCACTATGAACCAGAAGCACATCTTTCAAAGTACATAGAATGTCTTTACCTGCCAGGAGGCTCTCTCAATGTCTTTATCTTTGGCAGTGTCGAATGCTCAGACAGCTCTCTGAATGTGTGCACCTGTGAATAGCCAGTCTGTGAAGCCAGACACAAGATAGGAAGAATGTTTACTTTTACTGAGAGCTGTGTTTAGGACTTTGCCCTTTATGGCAAATGACTGGACTTACTCCTTTGAGATATATTGATCACTAACTGATTCATTTAAAAATCTGAATATAAGCCACAGCAAAAGCATGTTATGCTTCTAAAAAGTCAATTTCTTTTTGTGTAATTGTTTGTGACTAAACCAACTGAAAGCCTGCACTTTAGATGGTTGTAAGCATACCACTCTTTTAGTTTTCAACTTATTAATTTTATCTTGCTTGTCAGGCTAAAGCCTGATTGTGCAGAGTTGTTTTCAATCTAGGTGGATGAACACCTGAAGGAGGAACCTCCTGTTGAGTGCAATCTTTGTCTAACAGTTGTCTGCTATAATTTATTTGAGTGGGGGCATGTGCCGCGCCAACCCTGACCAGGAGGAATTAAGACATGGAACAACCAGTTCCTTCTCATAGCAGTTTACTCAGGATGCTTAGAAGTTGGTAGTCAAGATGGTGAGCCCGCGATCCCTTCCCGGGCGCAGCTTATAAACCCTGCCAGGAGCCCATGAACTCATGCCACGTATCATCTCTCCATAGGCTTGTGACGCTTGCATAAGATCAGGCCACCTTGAAGCACAGCCTTCACACCTAATAAGGACTTGTTTATCACTTGGCCCTTGGGTGGCCATCACCATCTTGGGGTGAGGTTCTTATGGTGCCTAACAGGGGCAAAGATCTGAGGAAGTGGCTGCTACATAATACATAAATAGTTCTCTTTGCTATTTGGTTGTCAATTACAATTTTTGGAGTCATAGAAGACAATTTTGACCAATACAAGAATGAACTCATCTATGTCATCTATTCCACTAAGACTGCAGCAAGTCTGTAGATCCACTTTTTGTTTATAATGTATCTGTCTATAACAAAAAACCATTTCTTTCAGTTGTTGCTATCACACTGTGAGAGCACAGTACCTTTATGAGAAAGCATCCTGACAGGAAAGGTTGGCTTTGTTGGCAGCAGGCTGCATGCTTTGGACCTGCTCACCTCTTACTGTGGTTGGCATGGATAGTGTGTATTGGTGCTCTACCTAGCTGACCAATCATACCATGAGCTTGCTCATTAGTTGTGTTATTTATAGAACTATTCTTCTATGTTGCTTTCAACTTGTTTATCCCCAATAAAATATGTATTTGCTGACAGATAGCACCCATATGTAAGGCCACTCAGTGTTTTCTGTAGAATTTACTCTGAGGCTCCAGTGAAAAGAGACCTTCTTGCTAATCATCAGAGGAAACCCACGTCAGAGCTTGTGAGTGACTAGACATATGTGAGGAACTAAGTGTAAGAAAGAAACAAAGACAAACTGCATAAAGCTGATATTAAGGAGAACATAATACAGAGAACTAAAGAGAAACAGACTAAAGTAAAAAAAAAAAGTCAACCTGTCATATTCACAGAGATTTAAGAATATATTACAATCAAGGTTTAAGAACCAGAATGGTATAGAAAATGAATAGCACATGATCAAACAAATGGTTTAAAGAAATGTAAAAATGAAGAATATTTGAGTAACTCCTTGGAATGTTAAACAATATGGTGAGAATCAAAATGCTAAATATTATACAAGGTTTATATGACACAGTTTAGAAGGTGGAGGAGTTTTTCCCTATGAAAACTGAGTGTACATAGTCCCACTTTGTACTGTCCTATACTTGACATAGTTGGTCTGTGCAGGAATAACCAAGGCTACAACAAGAAAGGCTTGTCCCCAAATAATTATGTGTGTTTGAATGTGTCCAGAGAGCTCCTGTATAACCCTTTTAGGTTAGCAATATAACCTGCTGATTATATAAGTGGTCTTGGTGAGAAGGTAACTCATCAGGAGCCCTTTGTTGAGACATTTATTGTCTCTGTGGAACTAAATTTCTACATTTGCTCTCTGCTTAGATATTGAATGCAGAGGTCAGACAGCTTCCGGGGCTTTCAGATTGTCTCTACTTAGTAGCACTGATGATGCAGAAATGCAGCTTCTGATGACAACGAACTGTACATCAGAGGAGATAAAATAAACACGACATCATCTTCAGGGAAACCAAGTATAATAATGTCTCAGTTCTGGGGAAAGATTCATGTCTGTATATCAAAAGATATTTAAAGAAGGAAAGATTATGAAAATGACTTTGGCTCTTAGTAAGTTTTGTGTTGCTGTAACCAAAAGCTGGAGGCTGGGTGATTAATTAATTATACTTTATTTGATGTTTTTACTATTCTATGATGGAAGTTAGAAGAGAAAGGGATGGAGGGATGTGGGGATGATGGATGGAGAGAGGCAAGAAGAAGGAGGTAGACGGGAGGAAGGTAGGGGAGGGGAAAGACAGACAGAGAGATACAGAGACAGAGATTCAACATGAGAACTATGTATGAGGATAATGTTGTAGGTATTGCCTTTCTTTAGTTTGAGACAGTCTCATTTCTTGAAGCTCTGAAAATCAATCTGGCTTGCTCTTTATATGGGCTCTGAAGATCAGAACTCTGATCACTATGTTTGCACGACAAATGTTTTACCCATGAGATGTGTTATCAGCCTCAAAAAAGTTTTCAAAAACCCAAATTCAGTGCTAAATGACAATATATGAATGTCTGAAAAATTCTGAGAATTTTTTTGTTGCAGACTTCCAATGTGTTAAGTTTCAATGAAACATAAACTCAGAAAAAGGGCTTCAGACAACTGCAAACCTCAAACAGTTCCAGACAAATTAGATTTCCAGTACGTAGATGAAACTGAATTCCAGTGAATTAGTCCAGAGTGGCTGTGTATTGCAGTGTCAGAATTCAGATGGACAAATGCATATGGAGCCCACCAATGAGGGAGGAGGCAGGACTATAAATGATATGACTAAGAGAACAGAGGAAATAAATTAAAAACAAAACACACACCTCTGGAGAAACACAGCAAACACAAAGCCACATCTCAAATCCAAAGCACACTAAAATTTTTCAAAAGTCAGTGTTGCTGAATCAGTGAATCTAACAGAAGTTTAAGTGGGGAAAATCCTCGAACACATGGAAACAGGAAAATTTCCTGAACAGAACACCAATGGCTTATGCTCTAAGATCAAGAATCAACAAACAGGACCTCATAAAATTGCAAAGCTTCTGTAACACAAAGGACACTGTCAATAGGACAACAGATTGGGAAAAGATCTTTACCAATCCTACATCTGATATAGGGCTAATATCCAATATATATGAAAAACCCAAGAAGTTAGAATCCAGAGAACCAAATAACCCTATTAAAAATGGGGAACAGAGCTAAACAGAGAATTCTCAACTGAGGAAACGTTAATGGCTGGGAAACACCTAAAGAAATGTACAACATCCTTAATCATCAGAAAAGTGCAAATCAAAACAACTCTGATATTTTACCTCACACCAGTCAGAGTGGCTAAGTTCTAAAACTCAGGTGACAGCAGAAGCTGTGAGGATGTGGCGAAAGAGAAACACTCCTCCATTGCTGGTGGGATTACAAGCTGATGTAACCACTCTGGACATCAGTTTGGTGGTTCCTCAGAAAACTGGACATTGTCCTGCATGAGGATCCAGGTATACCAATTCCTGAGCATATGCTCAGAAGATGCTCCAACATGTAATAAGGACACATGCTTCATTATGTTCATAGCAGCCATTTCTATAATAGCCAGAAGCTGGAAACAACCCAGATGTCCTTCAACAGAGGAATGGAATACAGAAAATGAGGTATATTTACACAATGGAATACTACTCAGCTATTAAAAACAATGAATTCATGAAATTGTCAGGCAAATGGATGGAACTTCAAAAATATCATCCTGAGTAAGGTAACTCAGTCCTTCTTAGATGGGGAAACAAAATACTCATAGGAGGAAATACGGAAACAAAGTATGAAGCAGATACTGAAGGAAAGGCCATCCAGAGACTACCTCACCTGGGGATCCATCCCATATACAGTCTCCAAATCCAGACACTATTGCTCATGCCAAGAAGTGCTTGGTGACAGGAGCCTGTTGTAGCTGTTTCCTAAAAGCCTCTGCTAGAGCCTGACAAATACAGAGGCAGATGCTTGCAGCTAATCACTGGACTGAGTATGGGAAACTCCTCCCTAATTGAGGAGTTAGAGAAAGAACTGAAGGAGCTGAAGGGGTTTGCAACCCCATAGGAAGAACAACACTATCAACCAGCCAGAGCCCCAAAGCTCCCAGAGACTAAGCCACCAGCCAAAGAGTACACATGAAGGGACCCATGGCTCCAGCCACATATGTAGCAGAGGGTGGTCTTGTCTGACATCAATAGGAGATGCTCTTGATCCTGTGAAGGCTCAATTCCCCAGTGTAGGGGAATGCCAGGGCAGGAAGGTAGGAGTGGGAGCACCTCATAGAGGCAGGGGGAGCTGGGGTTGAGATACGGGGTTTCCTGAGGGGAGACCTGGAAAGGGAATAACATTTGAAATGTAAATAAAGAAAATATCCAATAAATGAAAAAAAACCAAATTCAATATTTTACCTGAGAACTTGGACATTCTCCAATTTTATACTCATGACATTGGAGAGGGAAAGGGGGATTTTAGGCTTCATGCATTAAAGGACACTAAAATGAATAATTATTATCTATTATTATAATGTTCTTAAGAATTTGCATCTAAAGAACCTTGGAGGACATGGTTGTGGTGGTAGGATAAAATCCATAAGTTTCAGTTAGAAAATATGAAATATCTATAAAAAAACTATTGTTGTTGGAAAGTAGGCTACAGAAAGTTGAAGAAGGAAACCATGTTTTAAAATTAAGAACAGAAGGTTGGCTAATGCTGTCCACACATTCTTCTGTGGGGATGATAAACATATGACATCATAATTTCCTATGCTACTATTAAAATATTTACTTAGTTTAAACTATACTGCTTTTAAAAGAAAGGCAAGTCAATACAGTAAAAACAATCTTCTATTTTATATTGAAATATCAAAGACTTGATGAAGGTTAAAAAAACAGGAATCTTATTAAACTTAATAGATTGGAAAGACATGATAAAAATAGAAAAAGAAAATAGCATAAAGGCATCGAAGTCAGAGGTAAATGTGCTGGGATAATCTTAAGTAGTAAAAGCCTGGAAAAAATATTCTCAGATGAATGGTGTTGGGATGGTGAGGTCTGGGAAGGATGAGAAACATGGCAGGGCTTTCCATCTTTTGCTCTTCTGATATATGACTTGTGATTATACACATGAATTACTCTGAAAAGTCATGAAAATTCACTTCTAACATTTACACACGAGTTCCTCTGCAAGCATACAGTAGGTCATTCTATTGAATGTACATTATCCAGTATTGTATTTGGAATATTATTTTAATACACTAAATATGTGCAATATGATTCCAGTCATAGGCCTGACTGGACAGTGAAGGAATAAAGAGGACAGACAGGTGGACATACAAACACACCTAATAGCAGGGAAAAGGTAGATTGAGTTAACGGCATCCTAGAAGCTCAGTGCACTTATTATATACAGTTGAGCAGAGAAGCAGGTTTATTACATACAGCTAACAATGGGGTGAAGCTAATACATGCAGATAAACAAGGAGGCAGGGTTTATTGTATTCTGTTGAATCAAGGACACAGGTTTAGCTAATCTCAGTAGGCACAGTCTCTGTAGAGAAATCTTCAAGCTATAAATATTGGTGGGATGGTAGGTGCTATTCAAGAAAGCTATGATGGAGTATTCTGCACATACTATCAAAATTCATACACAGCCAGAAGCGAAGGCTTTGGCCAGCTCATGTCAATAACACTCATTCTCTCTGGACTGCACATGACTCCAGGCTTCCTCAGCTCCCCACACAGAACTTGGAAATGTTTTGTAAAACATTTAAACAATACTAATGAAATCAGTTTTGTTCTTAATATTATTAATCACTCTTGTAATATTCTATCATTGGTCCTGTGAAGTTCTTTTCTGTAAATTCATATCAAAAACACATGTACAAGGTATGTGAGATACTTTGCTTTATTTGCACGCATAATTTCAGCAAAGATAGTTTCTTCCAAACACTGTCCTTAGATTTCTTTCTAACATAGCAGCATAGAGGGAACTTTTATGCCAGTAAGTACAAGTTTGCCTCATGCTATGTTCTTTTCTCTGCTGCCTTAAGTTTTTCAAATTTCTAGCATAGCAATTGAACAATGGATGACTTTAAAATTTAGATTTATGGAATACATAAAATGATCATTTTTACAAATATTCACCCATGTAAAGAAAAACTAATTGGTTAGCAGATTCTATATTATAAAAAAATCAGCAAAAATGTTAAATAGAAATTAATATCACTTGAAGGTTTTATAATAATTATTTTGTTATATATTTTTCTTTTTTCCATTTGTGTATATATGTGGTTTGCACATGTGCTCGTATGTTTTACCTGTCTTTGAATACATATGCATATGTTTGCATTTATGTAATATCCAGAGTCTACATATGTTTGCATTTATGTAATATCCAGAGTCTACATATGTTTGCATTTATGTAATATCCAGAGTCTACATATGTTTGCATTTATGTAATATCCAGAGTCTACCCTGATTGACCTTCCACATTGTTTATTGTTGTGTGTGTGTCTCTCAATGAAACCCACAGGCTGTAGATATGGCTAGTCTTCCCTGTCAGCTTGTTCCAGGGATTCCCTCTCTGCCTCCTGAGGTAGGACTCACAGGTGGACCCCTGGACAGCCATTGGGACCAATCACAAGTGTGTGGAGATCAGAAGACCTGTTGTCACAGCAGGGGGGAGAAATATTCTCCCTAGCCCTTATATTGTTACATTTTAAATTTCTAGATTCTCATTGTTCTGTTAGATATTAGATTTGGTTCTCATTTTCTGCAGCCCTTAGGTAACTTTTAAGCAGAGGCGCAATGGCAATAAATGTCTATGAGTTTATGAATATGGATGTCTACAATGACAGTGCTCTAATTTTTCCTGGAATGTAAAAAGTTTGAGGAAACATAATTTTTCAAAACAGGTTCAGGCAGAAAGTGTAAACACTTTGACATCTATTTAAACACTGATTCTTTTATAAGTGAAACAATGGATATTTCACTTCTTGAAAAGTAGGACACTTATTGAAAAGTAATTACTTTTTTAAACATATGTTTGAAATACATTCCATTCACTTATTATTTGAATTTTAATACTGCCCAATGGTACCCAATGGAATACAACTGCTTTGCTATTTTATGTAGACTGTGTAAAATATTACAAGGATGTGCCTAGTTCATCTCCCTCCTGGAAAAGCAGCACTGCTTGTCATGGCTCCCTTTAGGCTGTGTGCCTATCTTTGCCAGAGAAACATAATGAGAAGTGGCATGTTGCTTCCAGATGAGAGAATTTAAAAATTGGTTTATAATTCCCCACACCCCTCTCCCTAGAGCATTTGGCAAAGAGGTCAAACATTCCAAACCATATACCTACTAAATGGCAGATAAATTGAGACAAATTGAAAGCAAGTTGTAAGGATATGTATTTTGACCTAGTTAAAATTTTTTTCCACATAAACAAATTAAAAAACCATTATTCTGTATAAAAATGCAAATCTGACTCTGTTCTTCACTGCAGATATTTTAAATAGAGGAACCCAGAAAGGTTAAATATGAAAGATGGAAAAGATGTTCAGGGAATTGAATAAAATATTTCTAGCATTTGCAGGCCAATATTAAGTTACGTCCATATTAAGGAAAGAAGTATTGTGTAGGATAAAGACTGACACCTCATCAAGATTAGATATCACAGAAGAATCATATCCTGGATATCAATCTTCTGTCAAATGTTTAGCTGGCTGAGATTCTCTCTCAGTTTTGTGGGTTTCTACTTCACTCAGTTGATATGTCTTTAATTGTAGAGAATTGTTTTAGTTTAGTAAGGTCTGCATTGTTGAATGCTAATTTTCATGCTTTGGCAATTGAGTTCTCAGCAAGTCCTCTCCCACTTTGGCAATTGAGTATTTTTCTCAGCAAATCCTTTCCTGCCTTGGCAGTTGAGATTTTCCTCATCAAGTCCTTCACACCTTGGCAATTGAGTTCTTCTCAGCAAGTCCTTTCTCATCCTGACATCTGGTAGGGCACCACATGTATTTTCTTATAGCAGTTCAGGTTTCAAATTGAGGTCTTTAACCACATGGATCTAATTTTGAGGTGAGGTGGTGGATATCTGCCTGACAGATTACTTACTATCCAGGGTATATAAAGAAACCTAAAACAGAGCATCAAGAAAACAAATGAGTCAATTAAAAATGAGCTAGGAATTGAATATAGAGTTCTCAATAGAAGAACTCTATTAAAAATGGCTAAAGAAGCCGGGCAGTGGTGGCGCATGCCTTTAATCCCAGCACTTGGGAGGCAGAGACAGGCAGATTTCTGAGTTCGAGGCCAGCCTGGTCTACAGAGTGAGTTCCAGGACAGCCAGGGCTACACAGGGAAACCCTGTCTCAAAAAACCAAAAAAAAAAAAAAAAAAAAAAAAAAATGGCTAAGGAGAGCTGGGTGGTGGTAGCACATGCCTTTAATCCCAGTACTTGGGAGACAGAGGCAGGAAATTCTATGAGTTTGAGGCCAGCCTGGTCTAAAAATTGAGTTCTAGGACAGTCGGGGCTACATGGAGAGATCTTGTTTCTAAAAATCAAGCAAACAAACATCACCACAACCACCATTACCACCACCACCAACAAAGGGCTAGTGAATACTTTTAAAAGTGTTTATTGTCATTAGCAATTAAGGAAGATCAAATTTAAAAATTTTTAAGATTTCATCTCACTCTAGTATGAATAGCTAAGAACAACAAAACAACTACAACAAATGCTGGTGAGACTGTGAAGGAAGAGAGACCCTCATTCACTGTTGGTAAGAATGAAAATCAGTATAGCCAACTTTTAGATATACATCCTACCAGACCAGAAGCTCCTTAGCTATTAAAAACAATGAATTCATGACATTCTTAGGCAAATGGATGGAACTAGAAAATATCATCCTGAGTGAGGTAACCCACTCACAAAAGAACACACATGGTATGCACTCACTGATAAGCGCATATTAGCCAAAGCTTGCAATACCCCAGATACAACTCATAGACCACATGAAGCTCATGAAGAAGGAAGACCAAAGTGTGTGTGCTTAGGTCCTTTTCAGAAGAAGTAACAAAATACTCATGGGAGCAAATATGGAGACAAAGTGTGGAACAGAAACTGAAGATGGGGCCATCCAGAGACTGCCCCACCTGGATATCCATCCCATGTGCAGACACTGCTGTGGATGCCAGGAAATGCATGCTGATAGGAGCCTGATATAGCTGTCTCCTTAGAGGCTCTGCCATACCCTGATATATACAGAGGCAGATGCTCACAGCTAACCATTGAATTGATCATGGGGTTTCCAATGTGTTGGGGGCCGACTTTTAGCAGAAAGTGGCTATTAGCTTTGCAGCCATCTTGTGCCATATACCCTGACATGAGATTTAAATTACAATAGCCTATAACAGCTGAGAATACTCGGATAATCTTGGTTTAGATACCTTGAGATTAAAGGTGTATGAGATTAAAGGTGTGTGACTTAATAGTGACTTAGAAGTATAAAGATCAGAGTTAGAGACAAGACCTAAGGGCATGATTAAAGGTGTAACTTAGAGGCGTGGCTTAGAAGTGAGACATATAAAAGGCAGAGACAGAACAGATCAGAGCAGCAGACATTTGGGAGACACAGCAGAGAGCAGACATTTGGGAGACACAGCAGAGAGAAGACATTATTGAGATGATAGAAGACAGAACCAGAGATCAGAGAATATAGACGGAGATCAGAGACTATAGAGGGATCATCAGAGACGAATCTCAGACATTAGGTAGAATCTGCACTCACCCTCGCTCTTGCTGAACCCCCCCCCCCCCCGACCTAAAGACCGGAGTGGCAGCTTGGGCCAGGATACAGTGGCCGCCCAAACGTGGGTCGGCCCGGGCCTCAACATTTTGCTCAGGCCGAGACATTTTTTGGCCACCCCAACGTGGGACTAGTGCGGTCCTCAACACCAATGGAGAAGTTAGAAGACTGAAGGAGCAGAAGGGGTTTGAGGCCCCATAGGGAGAGTAACAATGCCAACCAACCAGAGCTTACAGGGTCTAAACCACCAACCTTGGAGCATATAGTGAGGGACCCATGGCTCCAGCTGTAAATGTAGGGGAGGATGGCTTTGTGGGGCATAGGTGGGAGAGAAGGTCCTTGGTCCCATGAAGGCTGGATGCCCCAGTGTGAGGGAATTCAAGGGCAAGGAGGTGGGAGTGGGAGGATGGGTGGAGGCACACCCTCACAGAAGCAGGAGTAGGAGGATGGGATAGGGGGTTTTTGGGGGGTGGGGGTGGAAAGGGGATAACATCTGAAACGTAAACAAATAAAATATCCAATAAAAAGTCATTATGAAGAATCCTCAAAAAAACTAAAAGTAGATGTACTATATAAACCAGCTATTATGACTGCTGGCATATGCCCAAAGGACTCAACATTCCACTCCACAGAGAATTATTCAACAATGTTCACAGCTGGCCTATTCAGATTAGCTTGGTAATTCAAACAACTCAAACATCCTTCAATGTTAGGGTGTATGAATCCCTGAAGAATGATATCCCAAACTCAAATAGTATGCAAAAGCAAAGAGCATTTATTGAACAAACTCCTGCATGCAGGGACCCAATTCCATCAGGATGGAAGGACCCCGATTGAATTCACAGATTCAATTTTAAAGCCAAAATGCAGAACATTAGGGAGGGGTAGGTGATCTATATCTTGATTGGTGGGTTTTTATCTCTTGGGCTCTGGGTAATACTATGATTGGTTAGGATCTTGCTTCAAACATAACTATTCTTGCTTCATGCCATGGAGCGATAGCTCTTGACCTCTTGGCCACAAGCTTGGCTAAGCTTCCTTTTGCCAGTTGGGGAGGGTTCCTTTTACATACATAAGCCTACAGCTGTTCCAGTAATTGCCCAGTTCTAGAAAATAGAATGTCAGGCCTGGTCTTCTGAACTGCTAGTTTGTAGCCTGTCATGGAGTCAGCCTGCCTCAGGCCAATTCACTCCTTTCCCAACAAATGAATAGCTAATAAAATGTGGCACACATGGAATACCATTGACCTGTAAAGAAAAATGAAATTATCAAACTTTAAGTTAAATGGGAGGACCTGGAAAAGATCATCTTGAATGATGTAATGGAGACCCAGAAAGACAAACATCACATACTATTTCTCATTGGTGGTTCCTAGCCCTAAATCATCAGATTTGAGTATATAGCATGGAGTAACCATAGAAACCAGGAAATTATAATGGGACCATAGGTAAGTGGTGTTTGGAGGGATAAGAGTAGGATACAGGTGATATGAGGTAGGAAGATGAATTAACTGCAAGGGACCTCCAACTGTTGAGGAGGGAGGGAGGGAGGCCAATGTAGAAGAAGGAAGAAAAAGCAACAAATAACAGCATTGTCTAATAAAACCTCAACCAGATACAAAATACATGTAAGTATACATGTAAAATTTTATACAAAATACATGTAAGTATTACATGTAAGTATTTATATTTTATATTTATGCAAAATACTTGTATTTTGCAAAATACTTGTATTTTGCATAAATATAAAATATAAATACACACATACACACACACACATGCACACGCACACATGTATTCAGCTACTTACGCTGATAATATGATAATACTACCCACAAGGAACAGAGTAAAAAACATCCAGTATTAGACATAATTCCTTTCAAAATGCTATTCAAGAGAGGCCAAAATGACTCCCCAAACACTGTATATTATTGATGAAGCCCTTGGTGGCCTCTCAGAAGTTGAGGGTGAATCCCTATTACTGAAGATACCTTAGAGTTAGAACAAAGAACTCATATGATGCAAAGTGGATCTGACCTGAAAGTCTCTTTCTTGTGGTCTAGTGTCAATGGCTCCAGAAATTACTATGCAAATTGCTAAGGGAAGGAAGCAATTAAACAGTCCTACTCAGCTGTAATACCCATGAATCATGATGGTGACCAGGATGGCAAGATAAAAGTGCAAAATTGTACTCCTGTGTTGACATTAATCAACAACTATTTAATTAGACTTAAGGCCCACTCAATGGGAGGGAATCATGCCTGGTATTGAAAAGCTAGCTGGCTTCCTGAGATTACTGAATTTATAGACCCTAGAATCTACCACCACCACTTTACTATGCTAGCATAATTCCCTAACAAATTTTAAGTCCTATCCTTATACCCACAGATAAGTGTAGCTACTACCTCTGATCAGAGAATTTACTCTTTACAACAATTGGAGACCATCAAAGAAAACTGTAACTGGATACAATGCAGAGTAACAGATCTTGAGGATACCAGCCCCAATGGATATAGCTACTAACAACAAAATGGACTGAACAACTTGTATTAACATGTGTATGCACACACAAGCGTGTGTGTGTGTATGTATAACAAATATAATCATAGGAAATGATGATATCAACTTGAGAATGATACCATAGGAGGCTTTGAGGACTGTACTGACAAGATGAAGCTGGAGGGAGAAAATGGGTTGGGGAAGTGATGTAATTCTATTTTAATTATAAACATTTTAAAAGGGTCCTGTAGTCAGGAAAGATAATGTGTGGATGGAAATCAGATGACCATAAGCTTATCAAGTACTTACCTTACCACTGAGTTATTTCCTCAACCTGATAACTTTTTAGTTAAAGGAAATCTAAGTGTATGACTCAGAGACTATAAACACAAACTAACACTCAAATTTAACAAAATAACAAAACCTCAAACTTAAACTTGTTTCCTATGATAAATTAAGGAGGTGATATTTTATTAGAGATACAAAGAGTTCAACATTTTGACATTATGTACGCATGTAAAACAAGCTATCCAACCTTTAAAACACATGTTTTGTTCAGGCTCTTATAGATTATTTTAACAAAATTGGTAATTTTCAAATTGCAAATCAAATAAGCAGGTTTGAAACCATTAACAGTCGGAGGAGTGGCCGTGTACTCTTGTGTACATGTGCAGTACTAGACTTAATAATTTGTTCATAAAAGACTGAAACATAAGAGCTCATGATGCCGGAGAGCAGGGTCCACATTAATGGTAAGGCCTTAGAGAGAGTTGGATGGAGGTAGTGATCAATGTATAAGTGTATGTAAATTCATAAAATAAAACATATAAAGAAGAAATGAATAAAGTAAATAAATAAAGTAAATAGTAAGTGAGGTAAAATCGACATAAAATACTGAATAGAAAATAACACATTTTAAAAATTAAACATCTTGACCTAGAATGAATCAAGAAAATTGGAACAACAATTAGAGCATATTCAGAATCAAGTGACCATGACAATGTGTCATGTTAAAATTTGTGGTATTTGGCTAAAGTTGAAACATTATCTCCTTAATTATATTTGAGAAAAGGCTAAAAATTGGTGACATTAACATCTATTCAAAAGATTAGAAAAATAACAACAAATGAAATTTAAAGCAAGTATATGTGAAAAATAAAAAAGATAAAATTCAGTTAATGGAAAGCTATAATAAAAAAATCAAATTCTGTATTTTCAAAAGACTAATCAAACTATTATTACCATTAGCTTATTGTCATACTAATCATAAAAGAATGTTTATGTCTTAGGGAGATGATTCAGTCAGTAGAACATAGCCATACAAGCATGAAGACCTGAGTTAAGATCCCAGTAAGAGCTGTGCAAATCAGCCCAAGTCTAAACCCCAGTACTTTAGAAGGATGGTGATGGAGATCAGGGAGTCCTTGAGGCTCACCCAATGGATGAGTTCCAGGTTTACTGAGGTATTGTGTCATAAAATATACAGTACGGTGCATCAGTGTAAGACACTATTGACCTCTGGCCTCCACTCACATACACACACATGTTCCTGCATCTCCCCACATGTACACACATGTACATGTATCCCTATACACAACCAAGAAGGCATCAATAGAAATACTTGGAAGTTAAGGGGGTATATTACTGTAAGTTATATAAAAATTAAAAACATTACAACAGGAATTTTCTTAGCAAATCTATGGCAGAAGCCTTCTGGGATGGTGAGATGGCTTCATGGATATGGGGGCTTTCTTCTAAGCCTGCTGAGCTAAATTCCAGTCTTAGAACTCACATGCTAGAAAGTGATATCTGTCTCCTAAAGGCTGTACCACAGGATCTACATATATACATATTGTGGCATGTACATGCATGCACATGTGGGCATACTCATGCTCACAAACACATGCATATTTTTAAAAGATACATTTTTTAAAATAAAACTTCTAATTTTATGTGAAATAGAGAATGTTTAAGACACATGTAACTTACAGGGTATGATTAAGAAGTTGATTTGAGTTATTTCATACCTTAGTAGTTTTATCTATTATATACATGAAGAGGTTTGTACAGAAGTCAGCAGATAATAGACAAAAAGTTAAGAGCTCAAATACAGGTGTATCTAATGAAAATTATTGTGCATAGAAAGACTGGGAGAGATTTTTGTTTGATTGTTTGTTTTAGCTTTTCAAGATAAGATTTCACTGTGTAGCAATGGCTGATCTGAAACTCACTCTGTATACCAGGGTGGCCTCAAACTCAGAGAGATCTGTCTGCCTCTGCTTCCTAAGTGCTGGAATCAGAGGTGTGTTCCACCACACCTAGAAGGAATGGGAGAAGTTCTAACACCAACTTTGGGAGTTATGTGCTCTGAGAAGCTGATACCTGGTACTCTCTATGGTACTATGCAGCTGAATAAGGAGTTGGTGCCTGATATTCTACATAGCACCATGTGGCTGAGTGCACTGAATGCATTTGCATTTGGGGTATTTGTACCTTGCTTTGAGTTTATCAGTATTTAATGGCCTTTAGACATGGGCATATTGGAGCACATACTTTCTCTGTAACCCACTTCCCCTGTATTCATAAAGAACACCTCTGTAAATATAGCCACGTCAAACTATTTGTGAGAAAATTTCAGGTGTCCCTATTGGAATATCGTGTCTGAACTATGTGGGTGGGATTAAAACAACTTGTCTACTATTTTTTTTGATGTACTTAATTTAATATCATGAGGATGGGATCTAGGGTTCCTCCTTAAGAATAGAAAAGCAGACAGAAAAATGAGGCAACTATTTAAATGTGATAACCAGACCTCCCAGTAAACACATTAAATTATATTTTTCTGGAATATTTTGCCTTTGGGATATTTTTAAAAGATGTTCCTATATGATGTATTTGAATAATAAATGTTTCTTAAATTAATGCCAATAAACTATGATACAAAACAGAAATATTTCAGAAAGCTAGTGTGTGTAGTAATTACTTCAATTTCCCTGTATCACAGAACACTAGTCTATGGCAGAAACAAATGATCCAGTAACAACTTTCAAAGCAACATGTCTATTCTCATTTCACTGGAGTCTTACAGATCTCTACATATTTACAATTATTGGTATAGTCTGGTCACTGGTGAGAATCTTGGTTCAATGCAATGTTGATGTGATAATAGGATGTTTCAGGCTTCCAGGGGAATGCATGGTATGTCTGTGGGTCATGAAAAGAAATTTGAGATGAGATTACTGAAAATGTCCAAGTGCAGTTACAGAATGCAAGGGTAAATACGAAGACCATGAACAGGGTTAAAAATTAAACACTGAAGTAGTGGTCACTTCAGTGTTTAATTTTAACCCTGTTCATGTTAAGAGATAAAAATAGAGAAAGTGGGACCAAATAATGACAAGTCTGGGGTGTGGTAACTGATATAACTGAAATCATCTTGTTTATATCAAAGACACTTAAAACAGCAGGAGGAATGAACAGAGAGTTTCTGGATTTGTTTTGTTGAGAACAGGCTAATACAAAGCTACTGGACAATGGCAGAGCTGGTCAACTGTTGCTAAGGATGCAGCTTGGTGGATGTTTTGGGAAATATATAAGACAGAAGCACTTAGGGCTTACTGGTAGATGGTGTAGGAGAGTCAGACAGGAAAGAGAGACTGAGCCCAGGTCAAGGGTTTTGGTTTGGTCATGGCTTTGGTCTGAGAGTGAAGGCAGGGGTGAGACACTGGATCAGGAGGCATGGGATGAGTATTGTTTTAACCATGCAAAACTTGAGGTGTGTCATACTTAAGACAAATCTATTTATCCAGAAAAGGCAGCTATTCACACCTGAGGAAGTATAAAGCTAAGGTCCAGAGCACATGCTTGGGCACCATCTGCATGAGGTTGGCAGTCGGACTTTGAGACTAAATAATGTTCCCATGGAGAAGGAAGAACAGAATGTCTCAAGTGCTATCAGGTTAGCTGAGATGCGTTTTTCACTAGGTAGTTTGGAAGTCTACAGTCAATGAAGGGTAAGTTATTGTGTCCTGTTTAGACAAAAATTGAATTGTCCATCTTGGGTACTTTGGGCACTGAGAGTCAACAAGTTAATGTAATGTAATATTATAGAGTTTTTACAAGAGAAAATTAATAGCATGCATAGGAATGGCACAATATTCTCTAAAGTCATTATTCTAGTGATTAAAAAGTCATGCTTATCTGTAAATCATACTAGTCTATTCTATTAATTTTATTATTTGGCAATTCTATACATGTATATACTTCTAGAATCCTCTGTAAGGCTGGATTGGTAGACAAATATTTACATTCTGATTATACTATTTCCCCACTTTCTAGTGTGTCCTTCCCATCCCGGTCAACTGAATGTCATCACTACCAGTTCCTTTCTCATATTCATGCGTTTTGTTTTTGTTTTGATTCATTTAGTTTGACCAGGGTCATCTATGTGACCATTAGGTTGGAGCTATTTATTAGAGCCTGGTGGAATTAGCAGTGGGTAAATGTCAGAAGAAAGATGTCTCCTCTCCTTAAGCCTATCCTGGGCAAAGCATGACCATTGTGATCACAAAATAAAACACTCACAGTAGCTGTGAATGCCTGTGCTGGGTCTGTGAAAGAATGCACCAGTCAATTGCCAGACATGGTTAGAGGTGGTGTTCAGGATTTCTACCTTTCATAGATAGATGATTTACTACTGAGAAATTCATCCCAATCTTTATATCTTTGTTAGTTTTTGCTCAGTGAATGTTCATTAACTTTTCTACTAATGGAAATATCTAATGTTATGTTTTCTATGGTATCTAGAAGAGAGAGGCTATCTAACAAACTAAATATCTTTACTATTATTGTCAATAACAAACTTGGAATATAAGTTTCATATCTTCTTGTAAGTTGTTATCCTAAGTAACTAAATAATTATATCTATATCTATATATCTATATTTAATTCATCATGAATGTGATCTTTTTGTTGTTAAGTTGAGGTGATTTCTGGCTTTATTAACTTTGATGTAATATTGGATTCTCATCACAAATTTTCATTTTCATGATGATGTTTTCCATAATATAACACTGTTCATTTATTACTTCATTTTCATTTTTTGAGTTTTTATTTTTTGTGCATATTCTTTGGTGAATCAGCCCAGGGAAAGCTTCCTGTGACTGAATGAAAGCTTCTCATATGTCAACCCTTTGAAAATTCACATAAACTTCACATATTATCCCATTATGAGGTAGGCGCATGGGATTTGATTCTCATTTTGGAAAACAGTTTGTAACAAGAAGCCTTTTATTCCTTTCTCTTCCTTTCTATTTAATATTTTTGTCAGAGATGATGAGAGTTTTACAGAGAAATTAACATTTCTACTATAGAGAGAAATGAATATGAGAATTAATAAGCTCAGAATGCTGAATCAAGATATTAAACAGAGATGAACATTTTAATTATAATGAAATTTGATTATAATTTATCCTACAACAGGAATTGGGTTTTCATTTCATGTTCCTCATACCCTTGGTATTTTCTTGGCCAGTATTTATTGTTGCATGCTGTGTATTGCTTTTTCCTGGGCATACTTATAGTTCAGATCTCAGAAGCTCCACATTACAACATTTTTTCTCTACAGGAATAAAACTTCTCTTCATTTTCAGTTCAAGCAGCTTTACTGCAATATTATGGTGACTTATAACTTTATAGCAGTGCTTTGAGTAAAATGTTAATTATGCCCTGAAACTTCCATTATCATAAGGATAGAAATGCATGAGTTTTCTTGAAAAAAAGAAAGAAACAAGTTGTGAACTACCCTGTTCTTTAATCACAATGATACAATATGATTGGCCTTTTTGGAAGCCTGTGTCTTTGGATTTTATGGAAACTGACTGAGCTTCAACTTATTCAGCCTCATAATTAAGTTTCATTTTTCTTTAGGTGTGATTTTCTGATACTGATTTTCATGGCTTTTGTTTTCTGGTTGTGGTGATTTGAATAAGATTGGCCCCTATATGCTCCTCTATTTAAATGCTTAGTAAGCACTTAGTGGAACTCTTAGTCAGAATTAGAAGCATTAGGAGATATGGCCTATTCTTAGGAAGTGTACCTCTGGGGGTAGGCTGTGAGGTTTCAAAAGCCCAAGCCAGGCTCTGCTTTGTCTGCTGCCTAAGGATGTTAACTACTTCTCCAACACCATGTCTGTCTGTGTACAGCTACACTCCCCACTATGATAATAATGGACTAACCTTCTGAAAATATAATAAAGCCCCCAATTAAAAGCTTTCTCTATCACCTTTCAATCCCCATACCTTATTAATTCCCTTAATGGTTTTCCACAGTCAAGTCTAAAAATTCTCCAAGGAGCCAGTATGTTTTCTGCAGATAATAAGAATTAACGGACCTGATACATTTGACATCAGTGACTCAATGACTCTTCTGGGAATGTATACTCACTGCAATGTGAGCTGTAAAAAGGAGTGCTAGGCCAGCAACTATAAAAATATATGCTGTTAGTCTCAGATAAAAATATTGTTTAGAATATTAAATATTAAAAATACCTGGCACTTATTGTGCCTTTGAGGCTCAATGAGTTTTAGGCAGCCTGATTCTCTATGGAATAGTGCTGTTTTTGTTAGTTAAAACAACATGATATTATCTTCTCATTCTAACCCATGTATCCAAGGGTTAGAAGCCTTTAGGGTGTTACCCAAAGTAATACAGTTCTTTAAATGTCAACAAAATGAAAGGACACTGTGATTTTTTTTATTGGTATTAAAACATCTATCTGCTCTTGGGGGAGAATTCTTTTCTGAACTTTCTCATTCTTCCTCAAGATATTTCTGTAAAAATAGAAATAAACTTGGAGCCAGAAGAACATGTTTCTAAATCTATTTGTATAACCTTGATGTAAATACCAGAAATAGAACCAAATACAGAAATATAAAATTTAAAATACAGGCAGAGGAAAGCTCACTGCTCCCATAAATAAATAAATAAATAATTAATTAAACAAACCAAGGAAATCTATACTGATAGGGTCAGTGCTGGCAACAGCAATAACAGTGATAACAGTGATAGTGGTCTTTGAAAATCTATTCAACTTTAGTCTTTATAAACAGAAAATCTAACTTTTTAGCTTGTATGTATTCAGAGATAGCAAATACATTATAAAGAATTTGATCTGAACAAGATGGTCAGTGAGAATATCTACACACTGTCTTTGGAGTTATCAAATACAGATCCTTAGTTCATTAGATTTGGAACTCAGAAGATCACAATTGCTTTTTATAGCATAAAAAGGAAATCATAAATATAAAAGTTTTGATTAAATAACCCCTGAGGTGTTCATTTATAACAAATTCATATTTGGTAGAAAAATGTATTTGCGATTCCAACTGTTTAAGTTAGTACAATCATTTGTCTATATGTACATCATTTTGAATGAAGATTCATGCTAGCTTATTTATTCATTTTTCTGGTAGTGATAATTGAACCTAGAACCTTACCCATGTTGTGCCAGCAGTTTAACTCTAAGCTACACCTACATCTTTCATGGTAATTTAGAAGAAAATAGTAAAGTATAAATTTGATTGAGATTAAAGTTCTAAAAATGTAAATGAATATAGGAAAAATTCAGTTCAGGTAATATTGGATATCAATGATTCGGACAGTAGATGTTTAATTGTTGTTACGATTGAAATGAAAATTAGGCTCTGAGTCTATTGTATACATAACAAAAACAAGTTAACTAATCTCCTTTTTGGGGTATACTGTGCATCACTGAATTCTTTTCCTTGGTATGTACAACAAATGTTTTATTTGATACTTCACAGCAGACAAACTAAACTAAGGGTAAAAGCAATAAGACAACAAAATTAAGATTATATACAAAGAAAAAAAAAGCCAAAGCATAATGAAGCAGGGTGCCATGGGGCTGTTGCTTTTCATTATTCTTAAATGAAATACTCAACAAAATACAAGGATAGAGCCTGACAATAGTGAACAAAGAAGGGCTCAGGAGGTCTTGCCCTTCACTGTTTAATGATTTGCTAGTCCTAAATTCAGAAATAAGAGAAATATAGCCTTTAGTCATGTACCTCCTGATGACTCCACCAAGTAATAATGGATAGTTCCAATTCAGTAGTTACATGGATGACCCTGATTAAATTAAAGTGTGTGTAAAATAAAATCAACATGGTACTGATTTGCATTTTAGTGATGGACAAGTATGTTAAGAAGGTTTAAAAACAAATTCTCTTGAAAATCGCCTAATGAGTTTTGTGGTTCTTAAGTTTTTGACATCTTGATGTAAATTATCTTAGAAGATGGATCTTCAACTGAGGAATTATCTCTATCAGATTGACCTTTATTAGTCACTTAATAATTGACAGGGTATGTGAGAGCTCAGCCCACTATGCTTCGTGCCATTCCTGGGCAGGTAGTCCTGAGCAAGCTATGGAAGCAGTATTCTTCTGTGGTGACTGCTGTAGTTCCTGACTCCACAGAGGCAACTTCTGCAGGAGGGCCAAAATGAAGCCTGCCTAAAAACCTAGAGATTGGTGATGCAGACAATGACAGCCAAATTGGAGGACATGCTTACTTGGGATCAATGGGCGCATGTGGAGGGTATAAATGATGATCTGCTAGAATAAATAAATGAGCTTGCTGCCACATTCTCACCTGTTGATTCCATGGCACCTCATCTCCAACCTGAAAAGGTGAGTGCCATCAGGTGACAGGAGGTAGGGGCACAAAACAACATCTACCCACTTCCATAAATGCTCAAAACTATGTCCTCTTCCTTCCTTCCTTCCTTCCTTCCTTCCTTCTTTTCTTTCTTTCTTTCTTTCTTTTTGTAAAATTCAATTCGTCAAATCCAATCTTTGCACACATGTATTCTAGAGTGAGTGGCTCTCCACTGTAGCATGTCCGATTTACCAGGAACTGAGCACCTAAAGAAAACTGTCTCTCCCTCTCCCTGCATCCATCAATAACTCCTTGGATAGAAGTGGGACTTCATGCTCACCTTCCCTCCTAATTGCCTGAAACAGTAATGTATTTTATTTGATCAAAGGTTAAGTACATGCAGCTGTGCACATGCTATCACAACCACTGTGAATTCACATGTGCAGTTGATGTTATGTGCTGTGACCAGGTACTCTTTCCTTGTAGTCGTCACAACCTCTACTGAGAAAAAGGATCCTTCTCAGATAATTTATGTCAAGATGGCAGAATCTAAGATGTAATAGACACACCAGGGAATTTTCAAGACATACATCAACAGCTCTTACATTCTTTCCACAACTTCTTTTGAAAATTCCCTTGAACAGTGGGAGTAAGGAAAATGATGGCAACCACAGACAGGCCAATGTGGACAAGGAGGCCTCACACCTACTCAAGGAACCAGTCATCTGAGGAAACCTGACCGAGGGAGACAAACCCTGACATAGTTGTGATGAAGGGAGTGCAATCTGGTGCAGCCACTATGGGAGTCAGTATGGAGATTCCTCTAAAGGCTAGAAATAGATCTACAACATAATCCAGCTTTACTTCTTTGTGGCATATATTCAAAGGTTGCAGAGTTTTCTAACCTTTGCCCAGTCTAAGAGGGACTTTTGGCTTTTATTACTTACTTTAGCAGAGAGGGACTTGGTGAGTCTGGTTAGTTCTTCCTAAAGCTATTTTTGAGTTCTTTACCTTTCTATTTAAGAATCTTTTTTGCAGGGTGGAACATTTCAATCTTGGAGAAAACTATTATGCAATACTCTACTCCTTCCTCCACCTCTTAAATTCTATCTGCCCCCTCTTCTGTAATAATTCCTGAGATGTGGAGGATGTAACTATAGTTGTCTACCCATGGCTAAAATCTAGGCCAGCATACTACAGTAACATTTACTTTTTCTTTGGCATCTCACCAGTGGCTATGAGTTGAAGCTAATAACAATGATTTATATGTGTAAATATGTGTTTAGAAAGTTTGACAGATTAATTTGATCTAGTAAAACCAAAGAAGTTGCTTTCCCATTGGCATCTATGGCTTCACCAGCCATAGCTTCTGGTTCTGACTTACATAACAGGTTTGAACACCCGTTCTTGTCATATCAGCCTTAAATCCAACTGGAAGGCAGTTCATCTTACCCACAATAGCCAAGCCACTATTCCATAGTCAAGTATGTCCTGCCTGCCATTTTGGTATTTCAACTCACAGGGTCCATAGCCAAACATGTAACTGTGGGCTTTTCCAACCACACCTAAGCTCCCCCAAAATAACAATGCTGAGACTTAATATTTCATGAATCAATTCCTAGGCCAAAAGCTTTGGGTTGTTCCTGCTAGCTTATAACTCAATTATCCTGCTTAAACTTGTCTAAGTCATGCCACATGGCTATTTATCTCTCCTTCTGTTTTGTGAGACCATCTTCCTCAGACTTAGGGACAAATATTCCCTGTGCCTGACTATCCCAGAAATCCTTTCTGTGTCCTGGAAATTCTACCTTCTTATTTCTTGCCTATGCTAGTAGGCCAACAGTGTTTTACTGACAGAAAATGCTTTCATACACTGCACAAGAAATTTTTTCTACACAAACAGATGTCCTAGGTGACAGTTCTTCAGCAGCAGCCTATATGGCCCTTGCTGGAACTAGGAGAGCCAGTCATTAATGGGAGTTTCTACTTCTGTTGCAGCTTAATTTCTCTATATAGTATAGGCAAAGCATATATATATATATATATATATATATATATATATATATTACCTTCAGCAATAGGATCTCAACTGTCTAGTTTTGGCTTCCCTGGACAAGAACTCATAGGGATGTAGCTCACCACTTGGCTTTCTGTTCAACGTTATAGCCTCTGGGAGTGTCCTTTCCATGTAAAGTACCATGTAAAGCTAACCTCTTTAGCTTTAGTTTAATTACTGTGGGATACTCAGCAGCTTTAATAGGCACTAATTCTAACACAGCTTTCATAGTCTTAGTGCTGTGGCTTACACACATCTTTTCTCACTGCCACAAGCATGCATACCACCTTTCTATTTTGATTCTACTTCACTCGAGAAGGCAGTTTGACCAGGAGTCCTTCAATCCAGCCATTTGTAAGGCAAGCTGTTTTTTATAGTCATTGAGGACTATATTTATGGATTCCACCTGCAATGTTGTATTATAACCTTTACAGTTGCTGTTCTAGTGATGTTTACATAGCTTCTGCTCCTTTCCATGACTGAGACAAAAACCTTATAGGAATTGTTTTCTTGGGTTGCTTTTGCTTTTGCCCCCAGCTATAGCCTTCTGAACTCCTGGAGAATTCTAACAGAAGGAGACAGCATTAGTGGGGAACACAGCAGTTTAGCCTGTTGTGAAAGACACTTAGTCTGTTTGAAAGCTTCTTGAGTCTTTCTGACCCATATAACAATCTTTGTGAAGTTGTACAGAGGATGGGCAGCTTAGGCAAGATGGGGTGTAAAAATCTGCCTATATCCCAAAAGTCCCCAGAATGCCTGTAGTTTCTTTACTTTTACAAATGCAGGCTGTTGTAGGATTTTGTCAATAACACCTTCAGGTATTATATACATCCTACCAGACCAGAAGCTCCTTAGCACTTCGGCTTTTTTATTATTCCTCCCATCCCTTCCTAAGGTCCTAACACCAGCTTAACACAAATCTTGCCATATTTGTCTTTGAGTGACCCAAACAGACGTATTCTGTGGTTTTGCTTTTTTCTTATATCTTCTAGCTTGTTCCTTAACTTTACAGACACTCTTTACATGCTGGTCTAAGTCACTGAGATCTGTCAAAGCCTGCTCTACTTTATAAAGATCTTGCCACACTCCATGCCAGCTTCTGGGTCTTTACTGAATCAACCTTTCTTTAACTCCTCTGTGAACACATGTGGGGCCTTGAAAGTATGGCTTGGTTTCTGGTAGAGCACTGGCTAGAAATGGAATTTCTGCAAGGAACAGATGGAATATTCTGCAAGGAACAGAATACATTTTGCCACGCTCCCAGATTCCAGGCTCCTGACAGAAAGCCGAAAGACCTCCATTGATTCACACCTTTTAGTCATGTAGGGCAATGCCCTTACTAGCCCCTCCACAAGTAGAGGGTGTGACTACAGGCCTCAGCCTCAAGAGATTTACATACTAATGAGCAGAGGGCATAGCCAATTAAGTATTCCTTCCCAGATCCTCCTCCCTTCCTTTGTTTAACTCAGGTCTGCCCTGAGTTTCGGGGGCTGTGGGGAGTACAGCCAGATTCATTTATCTTCCGCCATGACAATGAATTCTTAAAACCATGGACTTCCTCATGTCTTTGGGGCCCCACCATGGGAAACTGTGGAGAAGGCCTCTAACTAATGAGCCACTGCAGCTGCCTAATCTCACACCAGAAGACCTCTCTGCATTCCCACCTTGGAGCCCTGCCAATGCAAGCAAGCTAGCTGACCCAGGGAGTCAGCCAAGTGAGTGTGGAGTCATCAATATACCAACCAAGTGAGTGCAAGTAACAAAGAGTTTCCTTCCCAAGGGGCACTGTCCGGGATTAACCACACCTCCCCCATTTCTTTCTGCTGTGGGCCAGCCCCATATACCACCGCATCTCTGTTCTTCTGCACCCCACTCTGTGGCATCTGGGAGCCCAAGGACAGACCACCAGTCTCCTGGGTTAGAGGCCAGGAGATGACCAGTCAAAAGCCCTGCCCCCACCAGAAATTTGGACTGAGATCTCCCCATGCCCGGCAGAGCCTCGCAGTGTCTGCACATCGCTGCATGGAGTGAACTCAGTCAAAATCATGTGCTTCTACTGCCTAGAGCCTCAGTTCTAGCCGACTGGGGTAGCAGCCCAACAGGATCCACACCTGCACTGTCGTGTGAGCTAATCAGCCCAGCAAACACAGTTCTATCTGGCCCAGAACTGGGATTTAAATATTGATTTCCTAGTTCCCTCAATAGTGCCTTTCCTTCCTTTATATATCCTCATTCCCAGACATTATGGGGACTTCAGATGGAAATAACTTATAACAAGAACTATGAATAGAATCACTGTCACAGGACAAAAGCATAAAACACACCTACCATACAGGAACAAACAACTGTATCATTTCTTCTGTAGATACTACCCACACCTCAGGCTTCTCAGCCTCAGTTACACGCCTTAGTAATTATATCAGGCCTATGCACTCACTCCTTTCCTACACAACTCTTATTCTTTTGTGACCCTGTTTGAGAGCCAAATGTGTTGTGACAACAGTTTTCTTGGGGAGGCACATGTTTGCATACTCCAGATAGGGAATCAACAATAGACCAAAGTACAGATAATACCACAGCTCACAACTGAATGCATGACAGCTCACAAAGCTGGGAATTTGGAGCACACTGCATAGTCTGCAGGCGGCTCAACAGTTTGAAAAGTACCCTTTTCAGGTGCCTCAGTTCATCTAAACCTCTTCCAAGCATCTGGTCTTATCTGAGTCTTTTTTTGCAGATTGGTTCTGCTGTTCAGCTTTTAGTTTTTACTATTAAATAGTAGTAACATGTTTTTAGTCAAGAGAGGCCTTAGTGAATCTGGTCAGTTTCAGGGACTTCTTGAAGCTATTTTGAATTGTTTACCTCTCTGCTTAAGGATGTTTCTTGCCAACTTAAGACAAAAGTACATGACTTATGATAATGCATATTCCATGATGGGTAAGGAAGGCTTTCTTGTCATAACAACTTAAGATAGGCTCAGTCTGGTTTATGTATTAAAAAGGAGGAGATGTGGAGAGATTTTGGGGCTGGTTGGCAGGAATCTGACATTGTCCAAAGACAAGGAAATGGACTGCAGGCAGGAATCTAACATTAGGCTGGAACAAAGAAGTAATTTCAGGCAGAAATCTAAATCCTAGGCTAGAACAAAGAAGAAATTTCAGGCAGGGATCTAAATCTTAGGCTAGAACAAAGAAGTAGGCTTCAAGCAAAAAATAAATGACTTTGGGCTAGCACAGGGAAGTAGGCTCAGATATTTTGGCCATCCTAATAAACCCCTGAAAATAGTGATCATAGGAGTGATCACTGGAGTGTATTTATTGTCATGCATGTTCTTTGAATATCTGGGTTTAGTGTCTTGCTTGTTCCTTGACTATTTGCATTTGTTGTATTGGTAGTTCCTCAACCTAGAACTGACCTTAATACTTGCACATAATTTAAACAATATAAAGGCAAAAAAGGAGGAGGAAGGATGGGATAGGAGATTAATGGGGGGGGATGGGGAAAGGGGGATGGCACCTGAAATGTAAATAAATAAAATATGGGGAAAAAAAAAGAGATGTTCCTTGCAGTATGGGATGTTTTGATCTCAGAGGAAACTGTTACCCAATAAGCAGAGCGCAGAGGATGGAGGGTGACATGAAGGGTCTATGCTCTGGTGTGTGTGTGATCCCATATTTCTAGTACTTCAGTGAATTTATCAGCCTAACAGCATCCTAAAAAACCTGTTGTTCAAGAGTTCTATTTTGTTTCCATTATATACCCATGGCATGTCTGGCTAAATCATTAGCCTTTGGTGATTTTTCTGTTCAAGATCCCTCTTCTCTCTGAGGAGGTCTAAGAGTTGGAAAAAAGTGAAAAACTTAATATTCATTGTGCAGTCATTTACTTCTAAAATCCAACCATCTAACAAATTAATGCCAAAGCAACTCCGATTAACAACAACAAGAACCTGTTACCCAAAACAAAAGTAGTCTTTTCACATTTATTGCTCTGGAGATACTTCAGGAACTGAGCACCAAAAAGAAATATTACAGCAATGAGCATGTTACTCTGTTTTAAAGAGTAGACTTTACTGCCAGGGGGTGTTGATACATATTTTTAAGCCCAGCACTTGGGAAGCAGAAGCAGGAGGATCTCTGTTAGTTTAAGGCCAACCTAATCTACAGAGGGAGTTCCAGGACAGCTAGGACTACATAAAGAAATGCTGGCTAGGAAAACAAGCAAACAAAAAAGTAGACTTTATTATGAAACAACTTGCAAATAAATAAAAGTCTCTGTCTGTCTGTCTGTCTGTCTGTCTGTCTCTCTCTCTCTCTCTCTCTCTCTCTCTCTCTCTCTCTCTCTTTCTCTGTCTCTGTTACACACACACACAGAGACACCAGCTAGTATGCAGTTTGAATTGACATTTGAAATATTTGAAAAAAATGTTGTGAAGTTACATATGAAATGTACACATTCAGTATCAAGTATATATAATGCACTTATTGGTAGTATACCAAAACTAAAAAAAAAAATATGTTACAGAATTAAAACTAGAAAAACAATTAGCCTTCCTTAGCCTTCCTCCTCTTATAACAAATAGCAAATTCTTAGGCAATCTGAGTATGAGTGAATGATAAGACAAATCATATATATATCTTATTCCTTATGTCACAGGCAACATATTTGCTTGACTACTTCAGCCCTTTCCTTCAGTTTCAATTCCCTTTTCTGTTGGAATCCTGTGATTCTGATGCTTAGGTTTGGAGGATAAATTCAAAGCACTTCTTTGATCATATTGGCTTGACCAGTTTTACTACATTCATAGAACTGATTATCATTTCTTGATACATTTATATAAACTAGCATGACATCATAAACCATTAACACCAAGGACTTTCAGCTGTCCTCATATTATGATTTAGTTTATCTGTCAGAGAACCCAGGAAATTATTTATGTTATAGATTTTATATCAATCCACATATACAAATGTACCTAAGAATGGCACATGACTTAAAAGAAGCCAAAGGTTGGCCTTTCACAAAACCAAGAGTTTTATCCCTCATAGATACTGAGTTATTGTTTTGCTATCAAATATATTAAATATAAGTGTTCTCCCCTTCTATCATGCCAGTCAGGCCTTATTTGTTTCTGTGAGTAAGAACTATAAACATTTTTGGGAAAATTAATTATATGAAAAATAATATGCTACATTAGAAGACAGACACACCCAGGCCTTTCTACAAGGTCAGAATTTATTGAATAATAAATTCACAATCTGTATCAGTTTCTTTGGCTAAATTTTACCAAGAAGCACCAGTTTCCCTTGATAGATGCCAAATGATGTGATTTTATTCCAATTTAAATTATTGATATTAACTCCTAGTCTATATATTTGATATATCCATAGTAATATCTATCTATCTATCTATCTATCTATCTATCTACCTATCATATATCTACCTATCTGTATATAAGTAGAGTTCACAATAGAGGTCAAGCAAGAGTTAAAGAAATTTTAGAGAGGCCTTTTACAGTGTGTTTTCTGCTGTTGTGTGATAAACACCAAGACATAACTTGGAGAAGAAAGAGTTTATATTATCTTACAATTACTGTCCATCTTCAAGGGAAGGCAAAGCAAGAATCTGGAGGAGGTACTGAAACACAGAAAAAGTTAGTAATGCTCCAAACTGGCTTGCTCCTCCTAATGTGCTTATCATAGATTATACATCTGCCCAGGAATGGGAACTGTCCATGGTGAGTTTTGCCCTCCTATAATAATTAGTAACCAAGAAACTGTGATTGAAACTCACAGACATGGCCACAGGGCAATCTGCTCTAGGCAATTTCTCCTTTGAGGCTTCATCTTAGATGACTCTTAGATGTGTATCAAATTGACAACTGAAATTAACTCTGACAAGGCCTAAGTTGAGGTAAGTAGAGAGTTTATGCAAAGGAATATCTGAAAGAATCAGATCAGGAAAGCTTTCTGAGGTCTTCTGGTACTGCAGAGTCAAACAATGAGGTCAGGATTGAATCCAAAGGATGTAAGTGTTGAACAGTGGCAGCTGACAGGATCCAAGTGGACAAACAGTATAACAAATGAACAGCAGGTCCAGGTTAAAATAAGGAAGAAGACAGTTGGTAATTAACAGAGGCCAAGTGTGCAAAGGACAGAGAGCCTGGTAGAAGCTCATGTGACAGTGAGATATTGGTGACAGGTCAATGGGGCCATTGCCATAGAAGTATTGGATGTTTTCCTCATTAAGTGTCCATGTGAGAGAGATATAAGAATACCTTTTCCTCAGTGTGGTATGCTTCAAAAGTTCTCAGGCTGGTTTTCCTGATAATGACTATAATCCTTCCATGTACTCTTACAATTTTATTATACCTTGATAATTTGTAGAGTGCCACCAATTTTACCTTTAGGAATGAGTTATTTATAATGCCAAAGCTTGTAGGTGATGAAAAATAGTTGTTTTATACTGTATCTTGACAGTATATGAACTCTTTGTATGCACTCAAACTGGAGTCAAATGCTGCTTATAAGACAGAGCCTTTGCTGGGAAGTGGTGGCACATGCCTTTAGTCCCAGCACTTGGGAGGCAGAGGCAGGCAGATTTCTGAGTTTGAGACCAGCCTGGTCTACATAGTGAGTTCTAGGAAAGCCAGGGCTATACAGAGAAACCCTGTCTGGAAAAACAGAACAAAACAAAAACAAAACAAAATAAAACAAAACAAAACAAAAGACAGAGCCTTCAAGACTTGGCCCACTATGATGAAACATCATTGCAATGGTTGAACTTGTTTGTCATCTTGATACAATTTAGAATAATCATAGAAACAAGTGTCCAGACCTGTTGGCAGGAAGTTTCTCACCTGTGTTCTTTGAGATGGGAAGATCTACTTAATATGGGGGTTGCATCATTCTATGGAGGTGCACCACCCTATGGATGGCAGTCCTAGGCTGCATAAGAAATAGAAACTGATCTGAGTAGCAACATTCACCTCTCTGTTTTTAACTGCAGATGCAATATGACCAGCTGACATAAGCTCCAGCTGCTATGCCTTCTTCTCTATGATAGGCTTCACCATGAAAGTGTAGATTAAAATATACCTTTATTCTCTAGTTTGCTTTTGTTTGGTATTCTGTCACAGCAGTAAGAACAGTAACTGAATAGTTATTCTTCAAAAGAACAGTGAGCCACACACTATGAGTGTCTGAAAAAAATTGTATCAGCCACAAGAAAATGTGTAACCATTTACTATCCATTTTGTTTCTAATCTATTGTTGATATTTAAAAACCATAAAATTATCTGGCAGAGTGGCACACACCTTTAATCAGGAGGCAGAGGCAGGCAGATATCTGTTGACATAGAATGTCCTGGCTAACAGGAGCTACATAGTAAGAACTTATCTCAAAAAATAAAAGAGGGCCAAACAAAAAACTTAAAATAAAGAACAGATTTTGAAAGACTATGATTAGAAGGGAGGCAACAAGAGGGCATAAGGGAATGATGATGAATGTGACCAAAATATGTTGTGTACATATATCAGAATATTAATGTTACATCAAAGACCACTGTTTTGTACAATTAATAAAAAACAATGATTTATGTGTACTGAGGATCAATAGAGAGCTTATACATATGCAGGTGGTTTATTATTTTATACTAGTCATATGTATGATGAATGTATTTATATACTTATTAAAATATTTTACTGTTTAATTCCTGATGATAATAGTATTTACACATATACTTTATGTGTGTTAGAAGAATGACATAAATGCAAATATGAATTAAAATTAAGTAGAGCAATTAGAAGATACAAACTGTCTATGTAAGATAATACATTTCTTTTCTAAAATTCTTAACAAAATCAGAATTCCTATAGAAACTGCATCAAGCAGCTCTATGTGAGTTCTCACTAACAAGCATCCCATTTATAGTATTCTAAAAGGCATCTTTTCTATGCTGTATAGAGGCAAATCACTTAAGTAATTCAGTGTGAAACTCAGCATTCAGAAATGCAGCTGGGCTGTTGTTTTCAGTAGCCCCTTTGACCTTAAGGTAATAAAACATGCTTCTCCTGATAAACAAAACATTTCCCATGGCAGTTGAATAGTGTAAGGATTAATTGCTTTAGAAGCTAAGATGGGATAAGCTGTTTTGATGTAATGAAATAAAAAAAAGGATTTTGTTAGTGGCTGTAAAAATGTGAAATCATCATATATTACAGATATACATCAGGAGTACTTACATTGAATAAATGAAGAAAGAAAGAAGGAGAGAAAGAAAAAAGAAAGAAGGAAGGAAGAAAGGAAAATTCATTGCTCTATATTAAAATAATGCTCTACTTTTGACAGTCTCATGTGGCTTATGATGTCATGGAATGAAGTATTGATTTGGGTATATGTGCTTATAGTGGAGGGCTTATACAAAACTTTTAACTTTCTGTACTGTTTAGAATTTATTTATTTATACATATTTAGTCCTACCTGAGATTTAAGCTATAAATACAAAGGATACTATAGGTCAATGAACATAGACTCAAAAATTCTCAGTGAAATATTTGCAAACAGAATACAGGCATATATAAAACAAATTAT
This sequence comes from Arvicanthis niloticus, assembly GCF_011762505.2. Classification (NCBI taxonomy): domain Eukaryota; kingdom Metazoa; phylum Chordata; class Mammalia; order Rodentia; family Muridae; genus Arvicanthis; species Arvicanthis niloticus. The sequence continues at coordinate 1,962,730 of NC_047671.1, forward strand.
CCACCATGAACAAGTTGGCTTTTCCCATGTAATGCAGCAATATTAAGTAAACTCAAGTCAATAAACCACAAAAATGGCTTAAAGACAAAAATCACGCTATCATCTCAACATATCCAGAAGTAGTTTTGACAAAATATAAAATACCTTCATGATAAAAGTACTAGAGAATGTAGCAATAGAGAATATATACTCCAGTATTTCAAAAGCTGTATGTGAGCAACCCACAGGAAACATCATCCTTAATGGATAAGAGCTTGAAGAAAACCCAACTGAATCCAGGAACAAGGCAATGATGTCCGTTATCCTGACTCCTTTTCAATATTGTGCCCAAAGTACTAGCTCAAACAATATGGAGAGAAAGAAATTAAAAGATATAAGTAGGTGAAAAAAGAAAATCAAACCATCCCTATTTGTGTGTGTCATGACATTTATTAGAGATCCCAAAGATTCTGCCAGAATAATTTCTAGAAATAATAAACGAATTCACCAATGTGGCAGGATACAGAATTAACCTGTAAAAATCAATAGATTTTCGAATACCAACGACAAAAATACAAAGAAGTAGATCATAAACACACACATTCATGGCAGCCTCAAATAAAACAACATGTCTAGGAATAAACCTAACCAATGGAGTGAAGGGCATCTATAATAAAAATTCAGACCTTTGAAAGAAGAGGTAGAAATGACACTAGGAAATGGGAAAACCATTCCATGCTCAGGGGTTGGTAGAATTAATATTGTGAAAAGGATAGTTGAGCGAATAGCTATTTATAGAGTTGATGAAATTCCAAATCCCCATCTTGTTTTTCACAGAAATAGAAAAACCTATCCTAAAATTCATATGGAACCAAGAAAGAGTTCAGAGAACTACAATTATTCTGATTAAAATGAAGAATGTTGAGGGATTACAATTCTAGGCCTTAAGCTGTATTTTATAACTGTAGTAATAGAAATTGTATGGTACTGGCACAAAATGGACATATAGACAAATGGCACAAAATCAAAGACCCAATATGAATATTCATAATTTCATAGTTTTCATCAAACTTTCAAACTTCATGTTAATATTTGGGAAAGATGCTAAAAGCATACTCTAGAGGAATGAAAAAACCTTCAGTAAATCTTGCTGTCAAGCTGGATACTCACATGCAGAATAATAAAATTAGACATATCCACCACCTTGAAGAAGCCTCCAACTGGACCAAAGACCTAAATATGAACCCAGAAAATGTAAACTTAGTGAAAACATAGGCAGTGAGCTACATGTGGGGCTGCTTGGCAAGAATCTGACATTGGCCAAGGACAAGTAAGTAGACTTCAGGCAGTAATCTGACATTAGGTTAGAACAAAGAAGTAATTTCAGGTAGGAATTTAATCTTGGGATAGAACAAAGAAGTAATTTCAGACAGGAATCTAAATGTTAGTCTAGAACAAGGAAGTAGGCTTCAGACATGAAAATGACCTTGGGCTGGGACAGGGAAGTAGGGGCAAATACTTTGGTCATCCTGATAAGCCCTTAGAAACAGTGATCAAGGGAGTGTTCACACAACTGTGTTTATTGTCTTGCTTGTTCTTGACTATTTGTATCTATTATGTTGCTAGACCCTCAACCTAGAACTGACCTCAATACATGCATGTAATTAAAATGGTATAAAAGCATAAAGTAGGAGGGGGAAGGAATAGGGGGTTCTAGGGAGGTGAAATGGGAAAAGAGGATGACATCTGTATTGTAAATTAATAAAATATCTAATTAAAAGAAAGAAAGAAAGTACCTGTAGGAATGGGATTTCATTTGCCCAAGAGTTAAGGTCAACAGTCACCAGTGGGACTTCATATAGAAAGCTTATGTAGAGCTAAAGAAACAATTACTCCTAAATAAAAGGAAGTCCACAAAATGGGAAGAATCTTTTGCACCATACATCTGACAAAGGATTAGTATCAAGAATTCTAAAAGAGAAGAAAAGAAAAATAAGAGACTAAGAGATTAAGAAATATCTTCAAATACATCACTGTTCCAAGCAATTAGAGAAGTGCAAATCAAAATATGAGATTTTATCTTACCTGAGTCATAATGGCAAAGATCAATAGAACTGCTGACAACAAATGATGGAGGAACAGTGGGCAAAAGGGAACCATCATTCACTGTTGGTGAGATTCCAAAAATGATGCTACCTCAGTGGAAATTAGTGTGGCGAACACTTAAAACCAAAAGTAAATCCACAATATCACAGAGTTATTCTACAGACACAGATGTGCTCAGCCATGTTCTTCATTGTTGTCCTATTCAAAATAACTAGGAAATAGAGACAAACTAAATGTTCTACAACTGAAGAAAATGCAGCCCATGTGCAAGATGGAATCTTATTTAGCTGCAAAGAAAAATGAAATTATGAACATTGCAGGTAAATGGAAGGAAGTAGACGTGAGATAACCCAGACCCAGAAAGTTAAATGTTGCATGTCCTCTTTCATCTGAAGTTTCTAGTTCCAAACCTCACGTTAGTAATATTCTGGAATAACTGCATGAAAGTCAAATGGTATCATTGGTAGGGTAGGGCTGTAGGTGATCAATAGAGAGAAAACAAAGAACTACAGGCCATTAAGAAACCGTGAGAGTGGAAAACTAGCCTTTCTCACAAAGAGCACACCAACTGTTTATTCAATATCAAATGGTAAACCCATATATACAAGTAATATTATACAGACTTGAATTGTTGCATTTAGGAATATATATTATACATAATATTTATATATCATATATAGCATATATACATGTAATAATTATTTATAAAAAATAGGCCATGAATTTAAAAGTCAGCAAAGAGGGGTGTATTGGGAGGTTACAGAGAGAAAAGGGAAGGAAAAATGATGCTATATATTATTATATAATGCTGGAAAAATGTTATAGCCTCAAAAATAAACAAAGCAATCAAAAATAAAAATAAATAAATGAAAAATAATGTACTATGTTTCCCATATGGACTTTTAATAAAATAAATAATTTCATATATGAATGAAAATATTAGTTTTCTGTCTTGCTTGCAACAATAGAAGTCTCCTTCACAATATATAAACACATATCTATAAATACAGAAAAAACAATATTTCTATTTGTCTTAATTAGGATTTCCATTGCTGTGAATAGACAGAAGGACCGAGGCAACTGTTATAAAGGAAAACATTTAATTAGGACTGTCTTGCAGTTTCAGATGTTCAGTTCATTATCATCATGGCAGGAAGCATGGCAGCCTGTAGACAGACATGGTTCAAGAGAAGAAGAGAGTTCTACATTTTGATTGGAAGGTAGCCAGAAGGAAACTGTGTTTTTCTTCAGGCAGCCTGAGTGAGACTGTCTTCTTCAGGCAGCCAAGAAAGGAGTGTCCTCTGTATTGGGCAGGGCTTGATCCTAGGATCTATCAAAGCCCAGCTACACAGTGCCGCACTTCTTCCACTAAGGCTGCACCTATTTCAACAAGGTCATAGCTCCTGTTAGCATCACTTCCCATAGGCTAAGCATACTCAAAACACCAAATTATTTTAATATAAACTTTGTCCTCTAAGGCCTAAATAGTCATAAAAACCCTATGTGCTAATTTCCCATAAGTATCTCTAGGTAAATTTTATTCAATACAAATAGCAACATAGTAGCTGGGAGAAGGCGGGAACACAATTAAAAACACAAGAAACAGTCACTGCCTTAAAAGTTTTTATTACTTATGTTTAAATTGGAAGAATAACCATCTGGATATTGTTTATGACAAATATATAATACAAGAGATTTGGGTTTTAAATGTTGAAGCACCATTGAATAAAGTAATGCAAATTACTTTGTTAGACACACATGCACAGATTCTAATTCTGTAATTTATGATGCAAAGTTTATCTCTATTTTTAACCTTTCTGTATCACTGTTAATATACTCATACTTCAGTTCACATCTCAATTCTCTCAAGGAACTGTCATGTTAAAGGGAGAGATATTTTGTTTAGTCAATTCTTTTTTATTTTAATAACAATTACTATTCTGTGTATGGGTTATAATGGTTTAGTGTAAACACATAGAGTAGAAAGTAAAATTTAATTACTCAAAACTCATGCTCTTCTGTTTGGAAAGTGGTTGAAGTAAATACATTTAAATACTGAATGTGAATAAAATGAGTATAAGAGGAGAAAAAAGCTAACATCAAGATGGCTTAACTCATTATCCTCACTTGGCTAGTGTACTGTCTGTTTTTGTGTCAACTTGACACAAAGTGGAGTTATCACAGAGAAAGGAGCCTCCCTTGAGGAAATGCCTCTATAAGATCCAGCTGTAAGATCAAGTGGGGAGGACCCAGCCCATTGTGGGTGGTGCTATCCCTGGGCTGGTAGTCTTGGGCTCTATAAAAAAGCAAGATGAACAAGCCAGGGGAAGCAAGCCAGTAACATCCCTCCATGGTCTCTGCATCAGCTTCTGCGTCCTGACCTGCTCTAGTTCCAGTCCTTACTTCCTTTGGTGATGAACGTGAAAGTGTATGCTGAATAAACTCTTTCCTCCCCAACTTGCTTCTTGGCCATGTTTGTGCAGGAATAGAAACCCTGACTAAGACAGACAGCAAACCAATATTAGGAAAACAGTATGCAATGAATCATGGATTTGTATTTGCTATCTGCAAACCAATAGCTTCTGTTTTCATTATAGCATCTTTACACATTGCTATTTGTTTCTTGTGGTTTGTGCTTGTTTCTGTCTTTGATCAATATGAATGATTTATGTATTCTCATGGGGCTTTGATTGTTTCTCTATTGTGGCCATGGGGTGGTAGGGTAGGGGTTTTGAGCCAGTCATCTCAGAGACTGCTTAATGACACCCAAATTGCATTTCCCACATTGTGTACTATAGAAAGCAGGCATTAATTAATCATACTGCTCAGTTGGAGGAGTATCAATTTGCCTGCTGCAGTATGCTACCTTAAGCACTACGTCATGCAATGTTGCTGTGTTCCAAGGTTTGACAAGTTAAGGGAATGTTTCTGGATAAAACAGGCGTGGTTGAGGATGGACACCAAGTAAGACTGCTTCTGTTGTTTTCATGGTTACAGCTTTAAGCTGTTGGGGTTTAGTTTGCTCTGATACCTGTTAACCAGTGGACTCTGCAGACAATAAATATGTTATTTATGAAACAGGGAGACATTTAGCAGTTTAAAAAAACGATCTTGTTGTATGTTCTAACTATTCACAATCAATATCCTCCTTTTTCTTGGCAACTCATTTGGAAGCCAAGGAAAGTCCAAGCTCATTTGGACCATACATTTGCATTGACTGTTTCTAAAATTTCCTACCTTATATATTTCTTCTTCCTTCTATTGAGAAGAGGTGGGGGGCGTCTCTGTTCCTGGAGAACAAAGTGCTCATAGCTTCCTTGCTGCATTCTGCCTTCCAGAAGTGTGTGATTCTTCTCTCCATGCCCCTCATTAGTCTTTTCTTCTCCCATCTTCTCTTCCTTTCCTTCCTCTCTTTCACCTACCTTCCCTTTACCTCCCCCTTTTTTCTGACCTTTATTATATCTTGCATGTTCTCTTCCTCTCCTATCCCTTCTTCTGTTCTTCATACCTGTGTGTTGAAGTGTTTAGGTTTGGGTCTGGTGGAATGGGTCAATTGTTAAGAGCACATAATGCTCTTTCAGAGAATCTGAGTTTGGTTTCCAGAACCTCTATCATGTGGCTAAAACCTTTTTGTAACTCAGGCTTCAGGGGATCTATTCCATTCTTCTGGTTGCTGTGGGTACCCCTTATGTGTGGATACACACACACACACACACTGAAAACTTTAAATAAATATTTAAATGTATTTTAAAAATCCAGGTTTGAATATTAGTCCTGAGCTGAATTCCAATAAAAGTTCTTATCTCTTCAGTACCTTTGCAAATGTGTTGAAATATTTTTACATGTTATTTTTCTTACTCTATAATAGGTCTTAAGGACTTTTTCTTTGTAGCTAGTAAAAGACCAATGGGTTATTGTATGTTAATCCTATAACATAGAGAGAATACTGACACCTAATTAAAGTTAATTTTAAATCTTCATAATAGGAAGCTAATAAATAGTAAGGAATGGCATGAATAAAATTTAGGCACTTTATTTTCATACAACTTGTATATATTTAAAATAAGGTTTATTTATAGTTACTCAACAATTATATATCATTTCACTCCCAAATAATTGTGTGCTCTTGAGTAATGACTACTTAAGCAAAGTGACACTGAGGTGGAAAGGGGAATGGAGTCTTCTCTGAGAAACCTGTCATGGTTCTATCATTAAGCAATTCTAGCTCTGAAACCCTTTCTTGATCTTTCTCTTGGGATGTAAACCCAATTTTCCAAAGAATTTTTTTAAAAATATGAACTAACTATAAAGTGAAAAATTAGAAATAAAACATTTTGAGGGATGGGATCCTGGCTTTTCTTCTAAATGAGTACCTGCTGAGTGGAGTCTAATCTAAATTATCCCTTAGATTGTAGGTTTGTAAGATAGGTGTGGAATGGTAAGAAAAAAACAAAAGAGAGGCAACTTGAGAGACAAGGTATTTGTATAGATACTATAATAATAAACCTCCCAGAAGCTGAAAATACTGTAACTGGAAAAGCATTCATAATATACCTGAATGGCATGCTAGTATAGTTAATCAATACAGCTAGATAAATATTGTTTGTTTATTCTTGTAATCAAGCATATAACAGACGTGTATCTTGTTGCTGTTGCCCAGAATGGACAATATTGATCTACTTATTGCTAGGCAAGAAAAGCTAAAATTAAAAATTGGTGAACAGTTTATACTTAAAAAGTCGTATATAGTTCAGGAAACAGCCCATGAGATGGTGTTGTCTATATTTACCCTGAGTCCTCCCACTTCAGTTAAATGAATTTTCAATTCCCTTTTGGTTGTATCCAGTGGTTTATATCCTAGGTAATTCTGGATTATGTCAATTTGACCATATTAACAATCATAGGATGACACTGAAAACAAAATGTAAACTCTTTATACCTCACTCTCTTCAGACTTGACAAGCAACAGCATCTAAGTGATTTGTTTAGGTTTTGGTAGTATTTCATTAATAGCAAAATATATATATATATTTAAATAAGACCACAAAGGACCTTTTAGATGTTTTAGTGTATTTTCTAACTCTACATATGAATTGACCTGTTTATAATTTATCTTTTGTTTTCATATATTTTAATGGTCTGATTTGTTAACCATTCTTTCTATCTTATAGATTTAGAATACAGAGATGAGCTAACAACCTGACTCTCAGGGTGGCATGTGGGCAGGTGAGCCTACTGCTGACACAGGAGACAGGTTTAGTCTCATTGCTCTTAGAGAGTCAGCAAAGCATTCTGATGACAAGCCCTTCAGGTTATTGTACCTGGTATGGAGCTGAAGTGAAAACAGATCCATAGCATAAGTGTGACAATAATGGCTTCAGAAGCTCAGACTTGAGGTGCCTGAGAAATGAAACAACTCCCAAGGGAAAAAGACTGTACAACTCTGAGCCACAGTCACCATGGTTTCTAAGAAAGAAATGCAATAACTTCAAAAGTACTGTCAGTCTTCCCCAAAGTCACTCAGTTATTTATCCTATTGATCATAAGGTTAATATAATATATAAATGCCAATATTTTCTATATATTTCAGATTTAATAAAAGGCTCTGAAAATGTAGTTCTCATGAGTAGTCTGTGACCTTAAAATTGGACCAAACAAATAAATCACATTGTTCTCAAAAGGGTAAGATAAATTGTTGAACTTTAAAAGACTAATAAATTACTTGGTATTTAATTGTGATGTCTTTTTTTTTGTCAGCAATGAAGTGAGTGTATTTTAATTAAGTCTTTTAATTAAGTTAATTTGAGAAAAACTTTTGTTTGAATTCTTATTTCTGTACTCAGCCATGAGATACCTACATGTTCAATTTATCCCATTTACAGTACTTAGAAATCTCTTCTTAAAATCAAAGCAAAGAAATGACAGACAGAAATGTGTCAAGACCAAAGATCCCTGCTTGCAACTCAGTCCTGTAAATTCTAAGGTGGGCGTTTATTGATGGTTTCAAATTAAAACCAGGGTTATTTGTGTGTGTGTGTGTGTGTGTGTGTGTGTGTGTGTGTGATTTTTCTGAAGCCAGAATACAACTTAACATGTGCTATACAAAATGAAAAGAATTCTTGCAATCTTTTATTATTATATAATTATCATCTCCTCTTTCTCATCTAGTTTTCTGTAAGGTAATTCAACCTGTGTTTCTCTATCTCTTAATGAGGATAAATAGCTTCACATTCTGTTCCAGGGTTTTTAATTGTTTGGTAGACATTGGAAGTCTTTTCTAATCATGCTTCAGGTGCTTGAGACAGAAACCCATGAAGAGTGTCTGCCAATCTGATTTTAGAAAAAAAAATGAACAATGACTACTTTGTGGGAGACTGAAGATATCATCAGTGTCTCAGACATGAAAAATGATGTGTAATAGGAAAATCCCAGCACAGGGAAAGAGGAAGAGGAGCCACAGCCGGGCACACCAAATCTTCAGGTCTTTCACTATAATGAAACAGAGCAGAAAAAACAGCAAAGCCAAGCAAAGCAAAATGAAACAACTGATTAAGTCTGTATCCCTGAACAGACTACAGATTATGAAATCCTTAGCTCATGTCTTAACTTTCTTGTCTGTGTGGAGTCAATGTTCACTTTTTTTCCATCTGGTTTAAAAGCTTTCAGCATATTTCCTTAGTAATATGCTATTTTCTCCATTCATCATTTTTCTGAAATACCATCAACAACCTTCTACTAAGGTAGCGACAGCCTATGAAGTCAGGTGGCCTTGTAAATAGCCGATGTTGCCTGTCTGAGGCTTACTAGACTTTTCATGTAGTTATTTCCTCAGATTACAACTATATTCCCATGTCATTGCTGCTGCCATCTCCCTCAGTGGTGGAGAACCTGATATATAGACATTCTAGCATTTCCAAAGATGCAGTGGGCTAAGAGGCCCTGTCATGACTAGAACCCAGGTGGTGGTCTTTCTAGAGCTGTTTGCAACTTGTCATCTCTGTGACATATGCTTATTCAGATAAATAGTTAATTTTCAAATGCTAAGGCACATATAAAATGAGAGAGCAGGGAGATTAAATAATAGCTAGGAAGAAGATCCATACAGCCACTTGTTTAGACATGCACACACACAATATCAAACTTGTAACAGGTGAATCTGAGAAACAAGTCACTTATCTCAACACAATTTATGAACTTCAGCTAGTGCAAAAGAGTTTCATGCTCATTTTCAGACCCAGTGTGAGTGTTGTAAATGACTCTAATGTACTTTAAATGCACCATTTGTATCAAATTGCACATGTCCTGATATCCTCAAACAGGCTGCATGCTTTGTTTAGTGATGAATAACGTGGTGAAGAAAGCTCAAGTCTGTTGCTAGCCCATAGACTCAGTCTGGAATTCTCTATTACAGCCAGAGCAGCTGTTCCGTCAATGATTGTTTAGATAATTTTCCCAGAAAATACTGTTTTCTTATAAGAAATTTAGCGTTGACACTGTTTCCTTGGGTACTTCTCTTCTTTAGGCTCATAGAGATGTAGCTTTTCAATGTGCTTTGCTATTAAAAGGAAATTTATAATGTATGAAAACACTCTAAGCTCTGTGCATTTGCAGCATCTGTCTTTTCATCCAAGTGTGTCATAGTTTTTCCACACTGCATATTATCCCTAGTGCTGTTTTACCAGTTTCTCAGCAACGTGTTTGTTTTTCTCATACTGTAGCCGTATTTGCCGACAAAGGAATGCATTTCCTTTTGCACTGTGTGGTCTTTCAGGCATTCCCATTGCATATGAAATGACAGATGTTTCTCACAATTGCTATATCTTGTTTTCCCTTTTAAGTAAGGAACTAACCTCAAAACAACTTATGAACATTTGAAAACTATCACATTAGCACTGACTAAATACTTGGGAAGACTAGCTTTCATGGTTCTGATATTTAATTTTAAAATTAATTACTGATTAATAATATATCACATTTTGCACTTATAGCATGACAGAGTGTATGTGGTCAATAATTTTTGGTTGCAATTTTTGGTCCTGTTTATGTTTCATTGGATGTAATTATTTTACCTGTCTTTAAGCCTGTAAAAAGAAAGACCTTGTATTACAAGGGTGAAATTTAATGCTTCTCCTATGAAACATGCTTGTATTGTTAATCTTTTCTACATTGGTTTCTTTGTAGATATCTTTTAGAATCTTCTCTTTTGTGGCACAATTACAAAACAGGAGCTATAAGGTATGACCTCATAAAACTGAGCCCATGTATAATATGTATACTTCAGTTTACATAGGGAGAAATATGTTTCCCATTTCTCAAATAGGGAGAAAGAAGAGAGGACATCACATGTACATGGTACGATACAAGAGTTGACACTTGCTACATGTCATGTGACCAGGAGAGGACCTCCATTTTCAACTGATATTGTTAATACTGCTTGAATTTGTTTCCCCACACATTGTACATAAAAAGTAAACATACTCAAATATGTTTACTCTTTTTTTTTTATTACTGACATTGTTCAGTTATTTTCTTTTGGTATTTTTCAATTTTATTTTTCTTTGAAATTAGTATGGGAATAATGGACTCCACTAAGGCACTTTCTGACACACTGCTGTTCCTGACCATTCCTCACTCCACCCTAGATCCCCTTCCCATCCTCAAGCCTTCATCCTGCTGCTTCTTTTCTGCTTTCAGATGTCTGAAACTTCACACCACTATCCTTTCTCTTTCTAGCTACTCCCACTTAAGGACTTTTCTTTTCTTATCATGGCTTCTTTGCAATTTCATGACTCATCCCAAAGAGTCCACATAAGAGAGAAAGTGGTATTTGTCTTCCTGTTTCTGACTTATTTCACTCGATGTAATGATTTCCAGTTTATTCAATTGTCCTGAAAATGTGATTATTACATTTTTCTTTAAGGTTGAATAAGTTTCTATTTCATGTATCTATCTGTCTTCTAGGGTTTTGTTGCTGTGAAGAAATACCATGAGTAAGACAACTCTTATAAAGGGAAACATTTAATTGGGGCTGGCTTATAACTTAAGAGGTTTAGTTCATTATCATCATAGCAAAAAGCATGGTGGTTTACAGGTAGACATGGGGCTGGAGAAGGAGCTGAGAGTTCTACATCTTGATCTGCAGGCAGTAGATGGAGACTGCCACACCAGGCCTAACTTAAGCATATGAGACCTCAAAGCCTACCACCACTGTGACACAATGTCCTCCAACAAGGCCACACCTACTCCAACAGGATTACATAGACTAATAGTGCCATTCTCTATGGGCCAAACATTGACACACATGAGTCTATGTGGGTCATCCCTTTTCAAACAACTGCAGTATTTTTCACATCTTTCATGCATTTATTTGTTGATGGACATCTAGGTTAGTTTCTTTTTCTTAAATAATTTGAACAATCGTAGTTAAGTAGAGGAACATGTTTTCTAATAAAAGCAATAAAGGATTGGAAGTGAGTACTGGATCAGGAATAATACAAGACTGAAGAAGCTGATGAGACTAACTTGGTCCTTAGTATTTCGACGTTCCAGAGATGGCTGAGTTACATTTTGGAACATAATGCTTCACTGAGACAAGAGCTTGATTCCTAATAATGAGCAAAATGCCATATAAATAGTGTGTCTGCACACATATCTGAGAGTTCTTGTAGTCATTTAAGGAAGGGAGCAGTTCTATTGGGGCAAGGTATGATTTAGAAATCCAGGACTATTATAGATTCAGTTTTGAATATTCCTCAAAGGTATGAGTGAAAAGCTTAGCTACTTCTAATGCTATTTCAAGATGATAGGATATTTACTAGATTTTTTTTTTTAAAAAGTAAACTATGAAATTTTTTTTTAGGCTTTAGCCATATCTCTTCTTAGACTACATGTGGGCAACAGATAAACTAAAGATGGCAGCTTTTGCAAAGTTAGGACTTTGTTTCCCTGGTATAAAGACTGAACAGACAGGTTATATTTATGTATTTAGGAATAAAAATTGGCATACACATACATATATGGAAAGAATTAAAAATAACATATTATGGAACATCTAAATCAATCTTATAAAATATTCAAATTCTTAGACACTATAGATTCAAATAATACTTTTTTTGTAATATTGAAGGTTCTGGTTTTTTGTTTGTTATTGTTTTTGGTGATTTTTTAAAAAATTGTTTTGTTTGGTTTCTGTAAAAGAAATATCCCAGGAGATCTCTGGTGATGCACACACTAAAGTTTGAGAACTTAAGTGCCTGAAATCAATTGACTGAATTGACTCTTGGAACACAATCTAACAAAAGTTGCTGAAGGAACTTTAGGAAATGTGACCATTACATCCAAGGGTGCATTATAGTTAAGGAAGAGAAAATTGAGCCTAGCTAGGCTGTTTTGCTTTGCTATATAATAGCAGAATTTAAAAGCTAAAGAGAAAATCCAGTTACAGTTTAACGTACAATTCTTTGGAGAGATTCTTTTGAAATGTGACTTACTGTGTCATTATGGAGCCTCCATGGGATAAGGGAATAGGGTAGAAAATGATGCAAAATAAAAATTGCAGGGTTGTGTTTTCAGGAAAAGCACAGACTTCATTCCAACTCTCTCAGTATCACCATCTTGAGGAAAGAATGTCCATGTTATGAGTGATCTCTAGTCTACAATCTGTTGACCTTTAATTTTTCCTCCTGCAAAGGACTCTGTAGATACATTTTGCAGCTAAGGTTACAGTCTTCCAAGCACAGAAATGTGCTATACTTGACACAGTGAAGACAGACTGTTTTCAATGTTTCTAATAAAGAAATGATTATAAAAATGTTAATATGAAATGTTAGGTATTAATAAGAATTGTTAGGTTTGTATGGTTTTCCTCAGCTGTTGTCTTATTAGGCTTTTATTATTGTGAAGAGACACCATGACCATAACAATTCTTATAAAGGAACATATTTAATTGTGGCTGGCTTAGTTTCAGAGGTTCAGTCCATTGTCACCATGGCAGAAAATATGTCACTGTGTAGGCAGACATGGTCCTGAAGAAGGAAATGAAAGTTATATATTTTGATCCACAGACAGAAAAAGGAGACTGTGTGCCATACTGGGGCATAGCTTGAGCATAGGAGACCTCTAAGACTGTCTCCATAGAAACACACTTCCTACTCCAACAAGGCCATATCTCCTAATAGTACCATTTTCCATGTACCAAGCATTCAAACACATGAATCTACAGGGGTCATTCCTATTTAAACTACCACACCCTCCTCATCCTCATAAGCTTTTAGCTATACCATAATGCAAAAATGCATTCAGTCCAACTTCAAAAGTCTCCATAGTCGATATGGACACAAACTTGATTAAAAGTCCCAAGTTCAAAGTCTTTTCTGAGATTCATACAATCTTTAAACTGTTATCCCCTGTAAAGTCAAAATGAAAAAGCAGATCACATACTTCCAAAATACAAATGACATATAGTATGCATTACCATTCTAAAAGGGAGCATAGTGAAGAAATATTGAATCAAATTAAGACCAAAACCAGCTGGTGAAACTACAAACTCCATGTCTGCAATAAAAATGGTCTTCATATCTATACCTCATTTTAGCTTTGTTGACTACACCACAGTTCTTTTTCTAGGGCTGGTTCAATTCCCTGTTAGTAACTTTCCTTGGCAGTCATCCTATGGCTCTGGTATCTCTAACTCCTTGGGGTCTTTAAATCAATCTATGTCTCTCCTTTACAACTTCACACAATGATCTCTCTATGCCTCCATGCAGGGACACCCCTGCCACACATCTGGCCTCAGTGGCTTTCCTTAGTTGAAGAGGTAGATTCCATAGTCCCTTTCATCTATCCTTGACTCTAAGGTTGGAAAACATGGACAAACCTGCCCAGTTCTGCTGCAGGCTGGGGCTGGAACAAGATCCCCTCATTCAATTGCATCTTCATTAGCTTTCTGTTTTTCATGGTTTCTTTTACTGCATAAGCTTGGCTTTCCTGGAAATTGCTCTTTAGATAAGGCTGACTGTAGTCATATATTTAAAAACCCTACTTTAATAAGTGTTCTTAAAAGCTTCAACCTCCCTTCTAGCCCACTGACCAAAGGTAGGGAAGAATTAAAGTTAATAGGACAAGGGTGATATGGACCTGTTTAGAAGTAGTTCTTTGGGGGTGATTCCAAGCACAGCCAGTAGCAGCAGTCTAGTCCAATTAGCAAATACCAAACATGAATCAGTAACAGCAGTCTAGTTCAATTGGTAAATAACAAACACAAATCAGTGATGTTGGCTCAATCTAGAAGAAATGACGAGGCTCCACCAGATTGGTAGGAACAAGAAGCAACCAGAATACCAAGACAAGTTCAGCACTTTTCTTTCTACAAAGTCATGACAAGTAAAGATCAGCAAAGACCTGCCAAGAGTTGCAAGACAAACCAGTACAAGAGTGTTGCTCATTGTTGGGTTATGCATAAACTCTTTCTAAACATCACGTGGCCACTCAAATGTCTGCCTCAGAGCTTTATTAATAAAAAACCAAAATGAGAGGGGAATCTAATTAGCTGTCTTGAGACAATTGTGGTGAATACTGACATTACATTTTAGACTTTACAGAAAAAGTAAACAAAAAATATGTAAAATAATCACTATCCAAAGTTCTGCAAAAACAAACTAAAACTTATTTACTTGATCCAATTAAAAAGTTAATGGCCTGGGAGTTGATACAAATCTTTTGCCACTGGAGATAAAATCTTATAGTGCAAATGTAATAGGGAACAGATATTAAAGGGATTGAAAATTAATTATACATGTACAAAATACAAACCAGTGTAAAAAAAGTATCTTCTCTGTCATCTGTGAAGAGAGTATATCAGTTAATGGATTGCCTCCATCAGATTTGCCTATGGGCAAGTCTGTGGCGGCCAATTGTTTTATTAATGATTGATGTAAGTTCCAGATCACTGTGAGTTTTGCCACTACTATGCAAGAACTTCTGACTTATATAAAACAGGTAGCTGAGCAAACCATAAAAAGAAAACCAGTAACCAGTATTTTCCCAGGTCCTTGCTTCAGTTTCTGCCTCCAGGTTTCTGATTTGAGTCTCTGCCCTGACTTCCCTCAGACATGGACTATAATTGATACATGTCAATTAAACCCTTTCCAAACCCAGTTGCTTTTAGTCATGTTATTTTATCACAACTGAAGAAAACTAGAAAAGCCACATTTTTGGAAATTCCACCATGTTCCTGAGGACAACTTAGGCTTGATAAACTTTATTTTTGTCTCCTTTGTGCTATCACAATTTATTTTTTTATCATTGGTATTTTTAATTATGTGATTTGTTTGTTTGTACATATGTGTGCCATGGTATGTATAAGGAGGTCAGAGAACAACTTATGGGAATCAGTGGTTCTCCTATTCTACCATGTGGGTTATATTTATTAATCTCAGGTTGCCACACTTTACCCACTAAGACATCCTTCCTTCCCACAGCTTTTCCTTGGAGTGCCTTCAATGTGTTTCTCAATCCACATTAGAATACCAAATCTGCAGGCTATATGAAAACTGAGCCAATCAAAGTGATGATAACACTGCTTTGGGAAAACTCATTTGATAATAGACTTAACTAATTGCATACATTTCCCCTCTAAATTATTGAAATTAAAGCTTAAAAACTTTCTGTAAATTCAAAGTAGTTAAATACATACTGGTATGACTGTTTGATTTTCTATAACTATAATCAAAATAAAGGTATATTTTTAGAAGGGATTTACTATATTATTGAGTGGATTTCTCCTAAAGACAGATACCATGGGCTTCCAGAGATTCAACAAACAGTGGGTTTAAAATATTATTTAACAATCTGTCTAAAATGAATATGCAAATACTCTCTTTATTTAATTACTGTGTAGACAATACAATGTAGCAACTATAAACAAAACCTTTACACTTGAGATAAATGATGTTGGAATTTAGGACATGTATAGTCATATTAGTCATCTCAACTTACCAGATTTAATTTAATATAAGGTTACTTTTAGATATGTTTTCGAGACACCCAATTGAATTTTTAATTTAGGTATTTCAAAATAGTTCTATAAAACTGACTTTTGAGGGAGCATGCATTTGCTTGCTGTTTATCAAGCCTATTTCATTATTGATTTAAAAATAGTAGTTACTATTATAGATAAATTATGACATTTATTTTGATAGGTTATTTTATTTTCTATTCTCATGGGAAATCAGTTATTAAAGTAGGAAACCAGAAAAAGATATGTATATAGATTTCTGAAAACCTGTATGGGATAGAAGGTAATGAGATTGATGTTGCTTTAGTAGGTAGGTAGGCTGGAGGCAAAGGGACTAGATACTGTTGATATGAGTTTTAAAGTTTATTGTACTTTGAATAATTGACTTTGAAAAGTTATTCTCAGGGGCTTGGAGTATGTCTTGCATTAGAGAGATGCAGCCAAGCAGTTCAGGTGGGAAGTTCATGGTACTTACCTGTGTAAAAGCAAATTCAGTTTCAGTGGCATGATAAATCATAGAAAACAAAGTGAGAGATTTATTTGTATTATGGATCACTTTACAGTGGGCAGCAGCTTCAATTTTCCCACCACCCTTTAGCTGTATAAGTTGAAAAACCTTAAACAAATGGAAATATTTATAGGAAAAGAAACCTAGCAAATTATACAGTCACGTCACACTAAATGTCTCTGCTACATTCCTAACTTGGTGGCTACAGAAAAACACAGAAAAGATCAGATATTTGTGGTGCTAACTACATTTTTCTTAAAATTTGGATCATAAATCTTTTCCTCATCAGGGGTGTGTCTAATTGTTATGCCTTGTAGTTAACTGACCACAGAATGGTTTTTCCTGACTGTATAAGCATTATTTCCTGGGTGACCATGAGCTTATTACCATATAATTCTATCATGAGCTAATTTTTATTACTTTATCTTCTCTGTGTATATATGTGTATGTGCACCTGCATGCACATATTCTTCAGTGGGAATATAGTGTTCAGAGGACAACATGTAGAAGTCAGTTCTTTCCTTCTGGTGCCTGAGATCTAGGATTGAACTCAGGTTATTAGGCTTGGTGAAAATTGCACTTACTTCCTGTGCCTTCAACTTTAAAGATTTAATTTTGCTCTCATGGATTTATTTTATTAATATTTTGGTTATATTTTGTTGGACACTAGTTGTTCAGGTCTCCAAATTATTTTTTCTTAAACTGAGCTAGGGAAAATAAGAACCCTCTCCCTTAGTAGCAGATGAATACCAGAATGATGTAAGTCCTCCTTGTCCTCCCTTTCGAGCAGGTCCTCTAGGAGGTTAAAAAGGAATATACATTTTCTTCAATGGATTTAGATCTCAAACATTAGGATTTTCCAAAAGCACTGCAAGAGTGCTATAGTGTCCTGGCCCGAGCTGTCCCACTCTTGGGAGCCAAAATGTCCCAGACTGCTCTGCTGCTCTGGTCCGTGGTTCAGGGTCTAGCAAGAGAGAGAGTGTGGGGAAGAAGGGAAAGAGATACGAAGAACAGAGACAAACCAGAGTGTGTGGTCAAGTCTCGTTTATTGTCTTTCATTTTCACTATTTTCTATTGCAAGGAAATTCTGGGTATTTATAAGCACAAGCTGGGAAACACGACTAAAGACTCTTTACCACGTGCACCATGCAGCTGGGGTCACTAAACAGCAATACAAGATATGTGGGATAAACAAGATGTTTGTCAGAGTGTGCTCAGCTGTTGTAGGCTGCTGAAAAATAAGTCTCTAGTCAAGGTATAGGGCTCGAGATGGCGGCAAAGTCGATCTAGCCGCTTTCTGCTAAAAGTTGGCTCCCAACACCAGAGAAAATATTTTCATTTGAGTTTTCAAAAGTTTTATCTCCCAGTTTCATAGTTAGATGTGCTGTCGAGGCTCACCATAATCATGTCTTACAGATGAAAAATATACTTGTGTCTGTGTATATCTGAAGTGGGGGTCAACATTATATCTTTGATATGCCTCAAAGTTTTTTCCTTTGTTGTAGTAACAAGCAGCATGACAGATAACATTTCACCTGTTAGAAACATAATGTGAGCACATAGCATGTAGCCTCATAGCATTTCTTAAACAGCACAGTTTATTGTCACTAGCTACAATCTTCCATGAGATTAAATATTTTCAAATTAAAATCAATGGATAATTTAATTAATTAGGGTGACTATTCTGTGATGTGTACGTAGTATCAAAACATCATTAAATATACAAAAATATATAAAATTTTATTAGCTGATTCTCAACCAAGCTAAAGTTGTAAATAATTGGGCTGTCCTGTTATTTTTTTCAAACCATCCTAGAGTGATGTTGAAGATCCATTTTTCCTACATTGAGTAAAGATTTTATTTGTTCCTGCATTGATATTTGTCCTTCATAAAAGCCTTCTGTGCCTATTTCATCCTTTAATAAATGAAGGCTTAGTCTGGTGGTGCCCAAGATTGAGCAGGGGTCAGATGGATCTGGAACACATTTAAAAAGCAGTACCTCTGGCTCCATATTGATAATTTAGGTTCAGTGAGTTCCAGATGCGGTCCGAGAATCTGTGTCTCCAAAATTTCCTCAGAGAGATGCTGCTGCTTCAGAGACTAAGCATGATAGATGAGTGGATGACATCATAGACTTGTCAAGGTGCGTACAAGCATGGACTACTTAGTGCTTAGTGCACTATTGGCAAATGTCAGTCCTCTTGTATTGCTCCCTGCTCCACCTCAGTCTTCACAGTGTCTTTTAGCTGATGTTTACTCTGGAAAGTTTTTCTGACCTCTCCAGATCTCCTTCCAATCACTCTCATTGTTCCCTGACTCTTCGACAAGAGCCCTTTTTGGTGGATAGTGAGTTACACAATTAGGAGCTGCATTTTATCCTGCTTTCATTTGTTTTGCTTGTGTATGTTAGGGGATGGGTGCAGAGAACCTCTGATTGAAAGTGTTAGGTGCAGATCAATTTCCTAAAGGAGTTCCAAGTCAATATGTTTTGAGTACAGTCATGTCAAGGATCCAGTGTCCCAGACTCATGAGAATGGCAAAGCCTTCCTCTGTGGCAAGTATGAGTTTTGCCCATCATTGACCTTTAGTTAAAACAAGTGTGTGCAGAAAATATCAACCACAGATTTCTCCTCCTGGATGTTTCCTTACAAAGACTTCCCACTGAGATTAACTATACCTGCCTCCTAGTTCAGGTGCATAGAATAAACCTGCCTTAAGTAAGATGTATAAAATAAATCTGAGTTTCTGGGATGCTGCTGGCACACTATCAGAGTGCCCAGCCCACCCCAATTGCAGCATCCTGTCTCTTCTCTGTCTGTCTCTGTCTCTGTCTCTGTCTCTGTCTCTGTCTCTCTCTCTCTCTCTCTCTCTCTCTCTCTCTGTGTGTGTGTGTGTGTGTGTGTGTGTGTGTGTGTGTGTGTGCCATTTCTTCATTTCCAGTTACACCAATTAGGTAAATCCTTATGTACTACAAGCTGTAGGTCATTTTGATTCTTAGTTCCTATGATTGAGTTTTGGGATTTTTTTGGAGGTAATAATTTGTTATACTCACAAGTTTCATCATTTCATCATTTAACCATTTAAACCACCATGCAATGATAAAACAACAACAACAACAACAACAACCCAATTTTGGAACCAAGTGTCCTTGATTAGAATTTTAACTTTGCAGTTCTTCATCTGTATAATGGTGAGTAAGTTTATGCTTCTGTGAGACTGTCTTAGGATTACTACTACTGTGATTAAACTCTATGGTCAAAAGCAACTTGGAAAGGAAAGAATTTCTTTCACTCACAGTACCATGTAAGTTCATACAGTTACTTTATCAAAAGGAAAGAGATAGCAGAAACTCAAGTAACCTTGCAGCAGGAACTGATGCAGAGGCCAAGGAGGAGTGCTTCTTCCTGGATTCTTCCCCAAGTCTTACTCAGTCTACTTTTTTATAGAGCCTAGGGCTAATATCCCAAGGATGGCTCCACTTACAGTGTGCTGGGCTCTCCCATGTTAGTCATTAATTAAGAAAATGCCCTAGAGGTTTGCCTACAGCCTCGTCTTGTGGAGCCATTTTCTCAATGGAAGCTCCTTCCTCTCTGAAAACTAGTTTGTGCCAAGTTGCAAAAAACTACCCAGCACACTAACTTTATACATCTATTGTGTGTGTTGACTTAATACACAAAAGATCTTATGTCTCAGCTTTATGCTAACAATATTCATTGGATCAGTATTGGTTCATCATGACTGCCTCAGGATACTTGCAATATTAACACAATTATGATTTTCTTGATAAATTTGCAGCATTTACATTTTAAATACCTTTCGTTTTAGAGGTTCTTCATGCTTACTGAAAAGAACCAAAAGTGAAGAATTCCCCTTCACTCTTTCACTCAGCACACAGTTTTTCCCATTATTAACCTCTTGTATTAAGAGGGTGACACATGTTATAATTGACAATGAAATATTAATACACCTTAGTTCACATAAGGCTCACCATGTTGCATACTTCTACTGGTTTTTGACAATGCATAATGTCATAAAATTACCATTATAGTCTCATGCAAAATAATTTCATGACCTTAAAATGCCCTTTGTTATAAATTTTTATCCCTTCCCACTTTATCCACAATCTCTTTGCCAGTTATTCATCTTTTGTCTACAACGTTACCTTTTCTAGAACTTCATATAGTTGGGATCATAGCGTGTAGCCTTTGTGAAGTGACTGCTTTCATTTAGCAATGTGCATTTAGGGTGTTCATAGCTTGGTTGCTCATTTCTCTTTATCATACTGAATAATATTCCATTGAAAAGATGTACCGTAGCTCATTTATATCTTCACCTGGTGGCAATTATATTAACTAATTTAAAGTTTTGACAATTATTAATAAAAGTGCCATAGAGTATTTGTGTGAGTTTTTATGAGACAAAGTTTGAACTAATTTGGATAGATGCCTGGATTCACAGCTGCTGAATAACAATGCAAAAACATATTTAGTTTTCTAAGAACCTGCTTAAATTGTCTTCCAAAGTGCCAGTATGATTCGCATTCCTACTAACAGGGCACAGGGGCACCTGTTGCCACACAGCCTTGCTGGTATTGTGATGTTAATGTTTTAGTTTCCGCTGACTTAACAGGTGCATATGTTTCATTTTCACTCTTTTCGTAACTTCTTTGTGATTTATACTTGGCTAGGGAGGGAAGGTAGGTAAACTGATGGTGTATTTGAGCATTTTGTGCTAGAGAATTTCTTAAGCCTCTAATTGAAAGAAAAATTCAAAAGAGATATATCCATCTCCTGCGACACGTGAGGTATGTGGCATCACTACAAAAGTCACAGGCAGGATCCATCCTGGTAAGAGGCCAGTTTGACAGAAGATTGATCTTTGACCTAATTGATTTTAAGTTGTATGGGGTTTCATAAGACATTCTCTTCATACACAGTACAGGTAGAGAGAACCTGAGACCCAGGAGCCGAGAGCCTTGGGTTAATGTATCTGATTTGCTATACTACTTAGTCTGATGGCCTCAAGTAAGTCATTTAACCTCTGGACCCCAGAGAGATCTGCACTATATGTGTTCTAAGAGCCTTCAAACTCCCACATCCTATGCTTGTAAAATTAATCTTACCACTGCTACCTCAGCACAGAACAAGGGAAAGAGAGCTCATTCCATCCGAACTTTGAGGTAGACATTACATTGTATCAAGCAGAGAAGTCTCTTGAGCACTCAGCTGACTTTGAAGCAGCTGAGGTTTGTGACAGGGTGGCCTCAGGTAAAGTTCATTGGGTGAGACATTGAAGATTTCAAAAGAGGGATACATGCATTGTGACGACCCAGACATGGGGATCAAAGAAAAGGGAGCAACTTCGAGTGGGTTAGAGAATTTGTTCTTAACAGCCACAGTGGTATGAGAATTTGAAAACAGTGAACACACCCATTTTAGAGTTCTGGTTTACAGTGATATTCTGCCACACTGAGAAGCTTTTAAAATGTTTCATTTTAGGTGAGGTCAAAAGGATTGTCTGGCAAATTAAAAACAGAATTGAGTGAAGAGGAATTCGGGGAAGGGCAGAGAATGACAGAGAGAGGCCTCCTCAGGCAGGGTGATTATACATTCTGTGCCTGTGGCTAAGGGTGTTCTGGGGGACCACTGAAATTCCCTCTCTCTGAGTCTAAATGGCTGTAATGAAATTGCTGGAAATAGAGGGAGACAGTTAGCTTTAAGGAAATGAAAGTCACCCCTCCCGTGTGTTTCTGTCATGCTAGCATCTTGGTGTACAGTTACATTCCCGGAGAGTTAATTGGCTGCTCTGAAAAGCCACTGGGGAGCAGGAAGCCAAATAGTTGTAAGCGAAACCCTGATGATTTTTACCAGGTCCCCGGGGTCAGAGCTGTCTTTAATGATAATCGCTACTTTTAATAACTGTTCTTTGAGATAGCAAGAGAAAGAAATAACTGCTCATCGGCTAGGCTATTTCTATCTTTGTGAAAAGATCCCCCAGAGCCTTTTTTTCATTCCATTATTATCTCATACTACCTGTGCTGCTGGCAGAATAGGTGTGGCCTCATCATGACAGAAACAAACCCCAGTGGGAACAGTTGTCTATTCCATTGCACATTGAATTCATATGTTGTTTGTGTACATCAAAATAACAGACCACTGGGTGTGTGCCTATTAGGTGGAGAAATGGATCCAGTAAGAATCAATCTCCTAGCAATGAATACCTCAAATACTTGCTTTATTTTTATATGATTAAGATGTTGGATACATGAATTAGGCCACCAATGTAGTGCTCTTCACACAGGGTCTCTGATGTTGGTATATGATGACTTGACAGCCTTCAGCAGATGGACTCTCTAAGGTCATACAACTTAAGATAAAAAAGACACTAAGCAGTAGGAATTTGTGGTAGTGTTTTTATTAGTCTGAGCTAACATCACATTTCATCTTATTAGACAAAGTTCAGATATATGTCACCTCTACTGGCAAAAATCTAGATTCTGCTGAGAATCTTCTGTGCACATCCTACTCTATGAAAGGCAGAACACTTACTTTTCTATGATTAGTTAATAACTGTTCTTCAGGGAAGTAAGTAATAAAGATCCTTTGTAGACAGTACACATCATGGAAATATATATATATATATATGTGTGTGTGTGTGTGTGTGTGTGTGTATGTGCATGCATGTGGGTGTGTGGGTGTGTGGGTGTCTATGTGCACACATATATACATATGACAATTATAGGTTGTGGGTTACTGTAGACTGGATATTCTTTATATAACCATTTTGAAAAGAGGCAAACATAGGGATATGTAATATAGCATAGCAGATTTTTCTCAAGTTGCATTATAAAAGATACCTCAATGAATGTGTACTCCTATGGCTCACAGTATACAGTTGTTTTTTTTATTTTTTCTTTTTTTTATTAGATATTTTATTTACATTTCAGATGCCATCCCCTTTCGTCAATTCACCTCCCTAGAAAACCCCTATGCCATGCCCCCTTTTCCATTTTGCTTTTATACAATTTTTTAAAAGTGTTAATCAAAGGCTTTATAAGTTTGGTAATGCCCAATCAGAAGTGTAACACAATACCCAACCTAGATATAAAAACTATCTTTGACTGGTGGAGACACGTGAACATCTTCCTCCATGTCCCCCCTCTCTTTCTCTCTCTCATCACCTAGCTTCTCCTCTCCTTCTTCTCCTATCCTTACTTCTTCTCTTCCTCTCACCTTAGCTCCTCCTACATATCACCCTTCCTGTTAAAATAAAACTTTTCTCTCAAAATACAATTAGAGCATAATTATACCAATTTGTACCAGTGAGGTACAAGATAGTCCTAATACCCAGTCCATCATTTGGTTGAATAACCAGAACCTCTGTCATCTTTCCTAACTAAAACACTTAGTTCTGAACCTGGCTTTTTTTCTTGGCTTTAGAATGAATGTCTGAAAACCATCCACTCAAATCTTTTCTCTCAAAGTAAATAGCAAGGATTGGCTATGAGACTATAGGTCTTCAACCCCGTCAGAGATCCAGAATGACTGAGTTAACTGAAATTATGGGAAGCACAAAGCATAGCTTTTAAATCTTAGCCAATTTATAGAGACTGCTGAACACCTGGACAGTCCCTGTACTACAAAACATTGGAGTATCTGATCTTCAGCCTTCTGGCCCAGGATCATCTGACAGACTTTAGTGATGCAGAATTATTAAGGGATGCTTTTATAGCATTTTAATTACATGCAAGTATTAAGGTCAGTTCTATGTTGAGGAACTAACAATCCAATACTTGCAAATAGTCAAAGCCTCCTCTCCCACTGATGCCAGATAAGGCAATCCTTTGCCACTTATTTAGTTGCAGCCATGGACCTATCCATGTACTTTTTATAGACCTGAGATATACTCTTCTGCTTTATAAAGTACTTAGCAGGTTTTCTATTTCTCAAAATACATGTCTGGTTCTGTAAACTTAGGTAACTACTCATAACTGGTAAGGCCATGGAACCAAGAAGAGAACACACTATTGCTACTTTCCTAAGCTAAATCTCTAACTTCATTGAAAATGCTTATTACTATATACTTAGATAAGTGTGGTGCTCACCCCAGTATCAAATAAGCTCCTTTTTTATAAGAGATCATTGCAAAAGGTCACAAGTGGTCTGAAGGCAAAGAACAACTGGCCATGAGTAGCCATTTCCAGTTAATACATTTACTATAAACCCCTACATCTGAATCTTAGGTAATATCATGGAAGATGGAAAAAAAATAAAAGCCAGAAGACTAGAAATCCATAGTGAGATAATGTCTTCTTAAAAACAAAAATAATAGAGTGGGCAAGGATCTAAAGGAGAATATAGTTTTACAAGGAGTTGTGGGGAGGACTGGAAGCTAAATGGATTAATGTGTTCAGGTCTATTGTAGTAAATTCTCAAAGAATGCTTAAAAATGTTATTTTAAAAATTGTATAAATGACTGCCACAGAGAGATGTAGAAGGAGGCCATATAATTTTGTGAAGACAGCTAAGCCATATTAGCTGAGACATAATAGATAATGTGCATTGTCCAACACTACTGTAACAGAGATTTTTCTATAACTAGACCCAGTTAGTGCACAATGAGAAAATATCAGTGTATCCCTTTGATTTCAGTTATGACAGTCTCCTGGAACAAGTTGCATGCTCCTGGGAACACAAGTGAACAGAGGTGGTGAAATTGTCTTTAAAGAATTTGCCTGTACTGCAAATGCAAATATTTGCCTGATCCATGTTGGTTTCTTACTCCTGTATGTTTCTCCATCTACTCCAGCATAGCTTCTAAAACCCTTGAAGGCAACTGGAAAAACAAAATTTGAAACTCTACTAAACCATTAATTAATCACTCACCTCTGTTTCCATTTCTTTGCTTAAATTTAGTACTGTTATTATAGAGTCCATTTAAAACATTTCTATTCAGTGTAATTGCCTGTGTATTCCCTTAAGAATAACAATAGCTACTCATCTTGTAGGTAGGGTATAAGGGCCTCGCTGTGGCTATATTTTGTACAACTGAAGTTTTTGTTGTTGTTTGTTTGTTTGTTTTTGCATGTTTTTTATTTTGATTAGCTAATTTCCTTCTTAGAAACCACACCTTAAATTCTGATTTAAAACAGATATTGTAGATAGCAAAATAATTTAACAAAATAAACATTTATATCTATGTTTTGTATTGTAAAGTAATGGATCATTTGTTACACATGCCCTCCCTTAATCTGATCTACTGTCTATTAAAGAAAGAGAGGAAGAGAGTCAAGAGCCACTTCGAGCTAGTTTAGTCAAACAAAGAGATTGAATGCCTCCTTATGTTTAGAACCATTTCTTAATTTTTATGTTCTTGAACCCATATAAATGACTGAGTGAAGCAGTTTGGTGTGACATTTAAACCAATATCTACAGACCAGAGTGACCTATTGGAAGAATCTTTTTTTGGGGGGGGATATTTTATTTATTTACATTTCAGAGGTCATCCCCTTCCCCACCCCATAAACCCTCTACCCAATCACTTCTCCTCCTGTTTGCTTTTATACCATTTTAATTACATGCAAGTATTAATATCAGTTCTAGTTTGAGGAACTAGCAATACAATAGATGCAAATAGTCAAGAAACAAGCAAGACAATAAACACAAATAGTCAAAGAACAAGCAAGGCAATAAACAATGTCCCTTGATCACTCCCGAGATCACTGTTTCTAAGGGCTTATCAGGATGACCAAAATATCAAGCCACTTCCCTTTCTTAGCCCAAAGTCCTTTTCATGTCTGAAGCTTATTTCTTTGTTCTAGCCTAATATTTAGATTCCTGACCGAAATTACTTCTTTGTCACAGTATACAATTTACGAAGCTCTGTCCCAGTCTCTCCTCACCTGTTTTTTTTCTAATAAGACTAAGTGTAAGAAAAAAAAAATAATACCAACTCACCTCTCAGAAGAAGTAACCAGGCTTTGGAGAGCTGTTGACATTTTTGTTCTTGTCGTGGCTTTCAACACTGCATTTGGTGATTTTGGTTAAATAGCAGAAAATAGCCATGGCCCCTTTCACTTAGATCTAACTCAAAGGTGTTTACTATACTAAATATTTTTATTGGTTATTTTATTTATTTACATTTTAAATGTTGTCCTCTCTTTCTGGTCTCTCCTCCACAACTCCCCATCCCCTTCCCCTTCCCCTTTGCTTTTAAGAGGGTGCTCCTCCACACACCCACTTTTACCTCACCCCTCTAGCATCCACCTATGCTGGGGCATCAAGCCTCATAGGACCAAGGGCCTCCTCTCCCACTGAAGCCAGATAAGGCAATCCTTTGCCACTTATTTAGTTGTAGCCATGGACCTATCCATGTACTTTTTATAGACCTGAGATATTCTCTTCTGCTTTATAAAGTACTTAGCAGGGTTTCTATTGACAATAACATTTTTTTCCCATGAACAAAAATTTCTCTGGTTTCAGTAAATATAAGTTTCTGAGTGATTTATGGTATTCTTCCTTGCTCTAAGCAAGTTAGAGTTCAGACAGTATTTCAAATTCTAAATTTTATTCAAATATTTTATTATTTTTACTCTATGAAGTATACAACATAAAAGCTCATCCTCAAATGTCATTTACTTGCTGTCTTCCTAACCTCCATTTATTAAGATAGGGCTTTGTTGCAGGAATGTGACCCTTTTTCAGTAGAGGCCTGCTGACCAATTTCTACACATTATGCTGTACTCTGCTTCCAATTTTGAACAACTATCATCAGCTGCCAATCAGTGGCCTCTCCCTTTCCCCTTTGCCATCCAGGTCCCTCCTTTCCTGTGCTTCCTGATATTGTTTTTTGCTCCCTCTCAAGTGGAATTGAAACATCCTCAGTTGGGGCTCTTCTACTTGTTTTATTTCTCTCTCTCTCTCTCTCTCTCTCTCTCTTTCTCTCTCTCTCTCTCTCTCTCTCTCTCTCTCTCTCTCTCTCTTTTCTCTTCTACTTGTTAACCTTTGGATTCTGTGGATTGTATCCTAGGTATTCTGTAATTTTTGGCTAAACTTATTAGTGGGTACAAACTATCCATGTCCTTTTGGGTCTGAATTATCTCACTCAGGCTGGTATCTTCTAGTTCCACCCATTGGCCTGCAAAATTTATGATGTACTCGTTCTTAATAGCTGAATTGTATTCCATTGTGCAAATGAACCACATTTTCTATATCCATTATTCCATTGTGGTATATCTGGGTCGTTTCCAGCTTTTGACTATCACCAATAAGGCTGCTATGAACATAGTGGAGAATCTGCTCCTGTGGTATGGTGGTCATCTTTTGAGTATATGCCCAAGAGTGGTATAGCTGGGTCTTTGGGTAGATATGTTTCCAAATTTCTGAGGGACCTCCAGTTTGATTTTCAGAGTGTTGTACCAGTTTGCAATCCACCAGCAATGGAAGAGTGTTCCTCTTTCTTCACATCTTCATCAACATATGCTGTCATCTGAGTTTTTGATCTTGACCATTCTGATTTGTGTAAGGTGGAATTTCAGGGTTGTTTTGATTTGCTTTTCTCTGATCACAAAGGACTTTGAACATTTCATTAAGTGCTTCTTGGCCATTTGGGATTCCTCTGTTGTGAATTATCTGTTTAGCTCTATATCCAATTTTTTAATTGGCTTGTTTGGTTTTTTGGTATTAGCTTTTTGAGCTCTTTATATATTTTGGATATTAGCCCTCTATCAGATGTGGGGTTAATAAAATTTTTTCCCATTTTGTAGTTTACCAATTTGTTTTATTGACTGTGTATTTTGCTATAAGAAGCTTTTCAGTTTCATGAGGTACCATTGATCTTAAAGCCTGAGCCATTGGTGTTCCTTTCAGAAAATTTCCCTCTGTGTCAATGAATTCGAGGCTCATTCCCACTTTCTCTACTATTAGATTCAGGGTATATGTTTTTTTGTTGAGGTCCTTGACACACTTGAGCTTTGTGCAACGTGACAAATATGAATCTATTTTCATTTTTCTACATACTGGCTACCCATTAGACCAGCACCATTTATTGAAAATGCTTTCTTTTTTTCCATTGTATATTTTTGGCATCTTTGTCAAAGATCAAGTGTCCATAAATGTATGGGTTTATTTCTGGGTCTTCAATTCTAATCCATTGATTATTCTTATCTGAAATTCATGTAAACATGTTGTAAACTTCTTATTCAATTTATGTTTTGAATTTATATGTAAACTCATGGGATCTTTTTACCATGTGTTAATGTATTCTGAAGGATGTATAAGTGCTGAGGACAAAGAGAGCAGAGTGAATTTTTGGACAGAGGATATTTGGAGAAGACGGGTGGGCCAGCTACTGCTGCAAAGTAACTTAGAATCAAGTTAAGTAAACATTATTATTTTATTAAAAATCAACCCTAATCTCTTGTGAGGCTAAGCCTGGTCTCTGCTGATGCTGCTCTTTCCCCTTTCTTAACTTCAAGAGAGAACTACAACTCTGGAGCTGATATCCAAGATCTATGTGTGTGTGTGTGTGTGTGTGTGTGTGTGTGTGAATTTCTAAAAACCCATCACATTATGAATCTTTTCAAAGACAGACTCATTGCTTAGGCCAGAGCTTTCATGATCAAGTCTTCACAGATACACCAGAGTCAACTTCACTAATCTATTCTTTTCTCAATATAGTACCACAGACAATAATGACTGAATATCACACATAATATACATTTGTCTTTATGCTTTTACTTTTTCTCCCTTATCCTTCTCTGCCCAAGCTGGTTGTATTTAAGACCTTTTATTGTTATGTAGGCATCCTGCTCCTTTATTCTGTCATTTTCCACTGTATACTAATCACTTGTAATTTGTTCAACACCACAGCATTGCATAGAATTGCTTATAAATGGTTCTTTTAGACATATTCCCAATATTTTGGCTAAATGCTTTTGGCCCTGAGATTATATAAATATATTACATATATCTATATAATTATATATTTAATAATATATAATAATATAACATATAACACATAACATATATAACATATAACAACATATAACACATAACATGCATATAACATACAATATATAACATATATAACAACATATAACATATAATATATAAATAATATATATTATATATATAACATTTTATATATATATATATATATATATATATATATATATATATATATATATATATGTGTGTGTGTGTGTGTTTAAGTTGGAATATTTTTCTGGCTCATTGGGTTATCGTGGGGGTCTTTTTATGTTATTTACTTCACCTTGATTTAAATTTGTAGATTGTATAATATTAGGAATATATTCATTTTATTTAGATTTTAAAGCTCAAGGGAAAATAGATTAGAATATTATGTTCTTGTGACTCTCGCAATTCTTCAGTGTTTCTTATAATATCTCCCCGTCTATCTTTAAGTTTATAAATTTGGGTCTGTTCTTTTCTTTTGGTTAATTTGGCTAAAGGTTTGTCAATCTTCTTTTTTTTTTTTTTTCAGAAAATAGACTTTATTTCAGTGATTTTTTGTATGTTTTCATTTCAATTTTATTAATTTTTTTCATTTTTTATTTTATATTTTATTTACATTTCAGATGCCATCCCCTTTCCCCATTTCCCCTCCCTAGAAAACCCCTATCCCATGTCCCCTTTTCCTTTTATACAATTTTTTTAAGTGTTAGTCAAAGGCTTTATACGTTTCGTAATGCTCAATCAGAAGTGTAACTCAATACCCAACCTAGATATATAAACTGTTTTTGACTGGTGGAGACACATGGACATCTGCCTCCATGCCCCCTCCCCCTCTCTTTCTCTCTCTCATCACCTTGCTTCTCCTCTTTCTTCACCTTCTCCTCTCCTTACTCCATCTCTTCCTCTCGGTACTCCTTCCCCCTTAGCTCCTCCTACATATCACCCTTCCTGTTAAAATAAAACTTTTCTCTCAAAATACAATTAGAGCATAATTATTCCTATTTGTATCAGTGAGGTACAAGATAATCCTAATACACAGTCCATCATTTTGTTGAATAACCAGAACCTCTGTCGTCTCTCCTAACTAAAACACTTAGTTTCGAACCTGGCTTTTTCCTTGGCTTAGAATAAATGTCAGCTGAAAACCTTCCACTCAAACCTTTTCTCTCAAAGTAAATAGCCAGGATTGGCTATGAGACTATAGGTCTTCAAGCCCGTCAGAAATCTAGAATGACTGAGTTAACTGAAATTATGGGAAGCACAAAGCATAGCTTCTAAAACTTAGCCAATTAATAGAGACCTCTGAACACCTGGACAGCCCCTATACTACAAAGTGTTGGAGCATCAAATCTTCAGCCTTCTGGCCCAGAATCATCTGACAGACCTTACTGATGCAGAATTATTAAGGGCTGATTACTCTGTCTAGGCAGATATAATCAGTTGACTATTCTGCAAGTGTGTCCTTTTCTGGACAGTAATTTGTCTTTAGATGGAAAGAGGAAATTCTTGCCTTGTGGCTGTCTCTGCACAACTGTAGTAACTCCAAGGATGCTCAATTTCATCTTAGAATTCAGTACAGGAAGCTGTCAGGAGCAGACAAGTCTCTAATCAAAAACCAACTATCCATGTAAGATAAACTGGACTGCTGTCTGTTAACTCCTCTCAGCTATTTCTAAATAAAACACCCTATAAACTCCAAGCCATGAATTTGCTATTGTCCCTTAACTCACAGGTTAACCATCTCAAATCTGTCAAAAAAGTTAAAGAAGGACTGGGTCTAAGCCTTATATTCCTAAATGTGTTATACAGGCACAATGCCTATGTGAGTACCAATATTCATTTCATTTTTATATCAACAAGAAACTCGTACCAATGAAAACCTTAAATTTGAAATCAAAGTAAATTTTGTACCATTTAAGAGATTATAACTTCATCTTGATACTAATTATACAGATTTCTATCAATAGGTTGTGGCTATGCACTAAATCCTAGTTAATCCTCCCTCTTGCAACAAAACCTCTACTTTTTCCTAGAAAGTCAGTCCAATATTAACCACTTAGTACCCAAGCCCAGGGAATAGGGGTGCTGACTCTTCGTTAACTTCTTCAATTTGATTACGGACGTTGAAATACTAGAAGAGGGGTGGGGGGAAGAGTAAATTGATAAGCCTCTGACACTGTGTCTTCACTGCACCCAGTTGGAATTCCAGGACATCTGAGGTTTGAGAGGGTCGGCTCTCATGGGGAGACATGGAGGCCGATGTTCACGTGTCTCCACCAGTCAAAGATAGTTGATATATCTAGGTTGGGTAGTGTGTTACACTTCTGATTGAGCATTACCAAACTTATAAAGCTTTTGATTAACATTTTAAAAAAAATGTATAAGTGCAAAAAGGAAAAGGGGGCATGGGATTGGGGTTTTCTAAGGGTGGGGGATGGGGAAAGGGGATGGCATCTGAAGTGTAAATAAAATATCCAATAAAAAAATTGAAAAAAAGTAATCAACGTTATAATCAACTGTGTACATTTTTGAGCTATAATAATGACCAACCTAGCAAACATTCCCATGGTTACAAAAATGGAAAAAAATATTGTATCAATCAACAGCTTTCTGACTAGATTTAAGACCCAGTCTATAGGTGAAATTCATATCTTCTACCATCATCAGCGCCATGGAGTATGGCTAGACAGGTCACAGAGTCTCAGTACTAGTCTACCACTACTATTCTACTGAATAGATATAGCACTAAACCTAATGACTTATTGTTATTACCATAGTATAATGCATCTCTTAGCCTTCATCAGAGAAACATCTTTCTGCAATAGATGCCAGTTACCACAGTATCACAATGTGTCAAGGTACAGAGAAGTAGAGATTGAAAAATTCTAAGACCTAAATGTGATATTTTTTTCATATTTCTCCTACCAAGGATAAAATATCATGGAGAAAAAGAGAGCATAAAAATTTTAAGAGACAGATGTGTTTAATGACTATAAGGAAACATTATTTTCTAACTGCAACTGAGCAGTTGTGTACATGGACTCAAAAGGATTTTGAAAATATCTCAATATCTGTTTATATTTAAGCCAGATATAACCTCAGAATGGATAAGAGAGATGATCAGAAAGTCTCAATATTAGCTGATTCACTTTCGACAAATTGATAGCTTATTGGTGGGGAAGAGTGTGTTTTCTTTAATGATTGGGCTTCCTAGAGAGCCACCTCTAGGTGAGAAGGCATTGAGAATTGATAAGCTGTTGGAGAGGGAAAGACAATTGTCTTAAGGTATCTAGTAGGTCAACTGTACTTGTGTGGATGGCCACGTACCCAAGAGTATACAGACAGTATATGGAACTCTATAGGTTTAAAAATAAACAAGGGCACGAATTCATGTGGGTAGAGGAGTTGTGGATTTTGAAGTAATCAAAGAAGAGTGAAGGTGAACATGGTTAAAATATGTTGTTGAAGATTTTTCAAACAAACAATAAAAAAGAAGAAAAAATAAATAAGCAAATATATTCCCAGAGAACCACTTTAAAAAGAATTACAAGGGCTGGAGAGATGGCTTAGTGATTAAGTGCACTAACTGTTCTTCCATAGGTTCTGAGTTTAATTCCCAGCAACCACATGGTAGCTCACAACCATCTTTCGTAGGATCTGATGCCCTCTTTTGGTGTGTCTGAAGGTAGAGACAGTGTACTCACATACGTAAGAAAAATAAATAAATCTTTTTTTAAAAACATAATTATATAAGCAACCCATATGAGAAATGGCTAGGGATCATATTTTAAAGGTATTCAACTAAAGTATTTTGGCATTTTAAGTATTTTGGTATTTTCAGTTAAAATTAGATTCATTATGTATTCAGCAGTAGGAGTTATGGAATCTTCAGGTCCCACAGAGAAAGCCTACCCCACAGGTTTCTCTGTTTATGATGTTGGCAGTGTTTGGTATGCATGTGGGTTTACTGAACTCTGCCTTATTTAGCATATGACATTTGGGGTTTTGTTGTTGTTGCCTTTTTGTTTATTGACATTGTTACTTTGTCCTTCAATATTTCCCTTCTATGTGTCTTATTTTTCTCTTGGCTGTTGTTATTGTTGTTTTGAAACATGCTGTGATAGTGCAGAATAATCTAGCATTTTTTATTTTTTTTTACTTTCATCTCCAAGTTCTAACACTACAGATATGCGTCACTGTAACCATCTCTTTCAACTTATGAGGCCAGTGGTCCTATTGAATAAGCTCCTCCCTAATCATCTCATTTTAACTGGGTTATATCTGAAATGATCTTGTTTCCAGGTCACTCCACAGTCACAGATATGAATAGTTAGAACTCCAGTTCTTTTGGAAGTCAAAATTCAACTTTGAACACTCCGCAGTCCATCCTATACTTGTTAGGCCATGACTTTGTTGCATAGTCTGTGGAGTAGGGCTAAACTAGGTATACGTAGTCTTACGTTATTTCACCTGTTGAATAATTTGTTGTACTGCTCTAAAGAGAAATAAATATGTTATAATAAAATATAATTTTAAGCATGCAACAATATCTCACATTATTTTTTAAACAATTTAAAGTTGCTTTCTTATGTAGATTGGGAGAAATCATTAGTTGATAAAAGATATTGGTATACAGATAAAATTATCATCACTAACTCAAATTACAACTTAAAAGTTTTATTTGCTTATTTTATTGTAAGCCAGTAATTTTTTGTAGCAGTTAGAAAATTAATGTGTGAGTGCATTTATCTTTCATTTATAGTACCATCATGCATTTGGAGAGTTCTAGAAACAGATACAAAAACCAGTTATGAAATTACTAGCCAATAGATCAAAGTATGGTAGAAATTTGGGCCAGAGTAACATAATATGTTATTACCTGTTGCAATTTTATTGCCAAAATGCTTACTTCCTTCCTTTATAGTAGAATTACACTAGGACATGATTATTTGCAGCAGTTATTCTGAGCTTCTTGGAAAGCTACTGTCACCAAGAAAACTTGACAGTTCTCCACGCTTTTGACATCTGAAATGATACCATTTCTCAGGCCTTTTCTCAAATTTAAAAAGGAGACATGTGATGATAACCATAGAAATAAAACATTCAAAAGAAAAATCTATATCATAGTTTCTTTGAACACTGATGCTGTCAGATAATTAAAAAGCCATATAGTCAGGACATGTTCATTATCCTGCATTCCACATTGTAGATCATTTCTTGAACTTAAGAATTATGACATCAAACTTGCAGGAAATTGGTTTAAATCTCATCTGAAATCTCACAATTTACAAAAATCATGACATAAAATTTAATGAAATGTGAGTATTTATCTTGTGAAGTTATTACTCTCATAGTTTGAGGAAGGGGATGTTTGACTGTCTTCTTTCTCTTTATGAAACAATTTTTCTTTTGCTGAGACTGTGAAAGATGGCTATAGTAAATTGTACTCTTCTGAGCTCAACACCTGATTTTATATATTGCCCTACAGGAGATGTCATCTCCCAGGGTACCCTGGAAGAGTTGCTGGACTCAGCTAAAACAAACCTAGTTGCTTTGACACAGAACATCTGGTAGGGTGTTTATTTGTCCTTCAGCTTTAAAAAAAAGTACAAATTCACAATATCAGCTGTTTCAGAAAAATTACTTTCCAAACCATTAGTGCCTAGGATAATTTGATAAGCAACTCAGCACTTTCTAAATAACAAATGAAATGTCTTCAGTATTCTGTTAATATTGCACTATTGGTAAAAGCAACTCCTTTAATTTTAATCCAACATCAACCTGAGTGATCATTTACTTAATTTAATTTTATACATATCATTTAAAAATGAAAACTAGAAAATAAATTATATTTTTATATTAATTTCTGTAAATCAAGCCTTTTGGGAAAAAAAACAATGGGTTTCTATGACTCAAATTGGACTTTAATACAGGTGACTAGACAATCTAATCTTAATTATCCTTCTTTGTGAGTTAATTTTATTTTCTTATTGATTTTAATGTGCTTAGTTTTACCATGATCAATAGATGCCTAATGGAAGATGGCCCTGTCAAACATAGGTAGGACAGGAGATCCCTGGTCCCATGAAGGCTGGACGCCGAGTGTGGGGGAATTTGAGGGTGGGGAGGTGGAAGGGGGTGGGTGGGGGCACATCATCATATAAGCAGGAGGAGGGGGATAGAATAGGGGGTTTCTGGGTGGGGGAAATGTGGTAAGGGGATAACATCTGAA
Source organism: Arvicanthis niloticus (assembly GCF_011762505.2). Lineage (NCBI taxonomy): Eukaryota > Metazoa > Chordata > Mammalia > Rodentia > Muridae > Arvicanthis > Arvicanthis niloticus. The sequence continues at coordinate 1,998,543 of NC_047671.1, forward strand.
ATGTAAATAAAATATCCAATAAAAAGGGAAAAAAGAGAAAAAATAGATGCCTAAAACATAATCAGAAAATAAAAATGTTATGTTTTTCTCAAGTATTTTTTCTTCTCTAGCTTTACTCGAAATCAAGTTTAGAGTTACTGTTTTAGCTTTATGAGTCTATATATTCTCTTGAATAGAAAGATCAGAAATAAATTCTTCATTAGCTGTTCTTTCTTTTTCAGTTTGCTGATAGATAGGAAAGGATAGAATGAGAAGGGTTTGGATGTTCCTTCTTTTACCCTCATCTAAATTCTTTGCATTTAAATTAGTTATCTAGCCATACTAACCTATAGAAATTTTGCAGATAAAGGACATCTTCCTTTTCTCTATATAAGATACCTCCTTTCAGCTTACATGCCATTTCCTCCAGACACCTTAAAAATATTAATGCTTTCCCAAGGTCCCCATTCTTTAGATGCATTCTTATAATTTATTAAGTTATAATATCTTCCTCAAATTTAAATACTCCTGGGGAACAGTCATCAGTACATTGTCCTATAGAACAGATAGCCAATTGGCATTTATTATAATGATGAACTGAACCCAAACAGAATATAAGTAATCAAGCAAAGCTCCAGAGTCATAACATCCTTTGCAACTCCCCAGAGGGTGGAGGTGGATTCACTTTATGAGAATCTCTATGTAAGATTTTGGGAGAGTGTCATCAATAGGTAGAAAATAAGATTTACTTAATCCACAAGTCAGAAATCAGATCACTTTACAGTATTTTCAAATCATTTTATTCTTAGATTATTGCATACATGTATATAATATATTCTGGGCATATTCATTCCTTTAGCTACTTTTGAAATATATATATATATATATATATATATATATATATATATATATACAATTATGACAGTATAGATGAAATATGTTCTTAGGCTACAAGGAGACCTAGGAATGTAGAGGCTTCAAAGGACTGTTTCATCTACCTTGAGTGTCCTTTGGATTTCTGACCACAGACAAGGTTACAGTTAAAGGCCAGAATAAGCACCCGTTTAACAGATTTATTATCTGGCATACACATATATACATACACACCACACATGGACACAGACATGGATATACAAACACAGATTCTATTTAGCGCTGCCTAGCCTGAAACTCAATTTGCGTGTAACAGGCTGGTCTGGAGTTTGCAATGCTATAACTACTTCTGACTCCCATGTCTGCTATTAAGTCTGTGAGACACTATACCCATACATGTGTTTATGAAAATTAAACACCACCTATCTTGCATCTCAAATGTTTTTTAGAAATTAGAAAGTGTGTTACCAAAACCCAATTGAAAAAACAAACAGGATTTAGCCAGCCCTTAGAAAACTTTTGATTTACTTTCAGCGTTCCTTTAGACAATTTGAATTGCTTTAGTGTTGTGATATGCATTGCTCTTGTCAAAAATTATTGTCTATGTTGTTGATGAATGCAAAACCCCTTTAATAACATAAGAAATTATGCAATTGAATGAGGAGATATTGAATGAAGAAATTGCTTTTCAAAATGTAAGGACTTAACTTTGGAAATTCTGGACTTCTATGAGAAGGAGATAACTGAAATTCCTTTCAAGATAGTTAATGTGGGCTCTGCTTAGGAGCTCTGCAGACCCACCCTATGGTTCTGGCTGTGAGAAGCAAGCTTCGTAGTGTGCCAAATTTGGTCTACATCCATTTTTCCTTGGCTCATGATCCTTGTCATCTCTGCTGCCCTGCTCCAGCAAATCAAATCCTGTGAGTTTCCTCTCTGCTTCTCCATGACTTCTCTTTCCATGTTTAGAAGTGTTTCTATTTCTCACATACAGTGGATGCTTTACCTTGACTCTCAGGAGCTGTGGATTTGAACTCTTAGAACTTTTAAATATTGGGGAGACAGAATCACACTGGCATGCCTGAGTTCTGAGGTCTACTTATTGCCTCACACCGACCTGGAGACTGATTGTTATGCAGGACACTTAAAGCACACTTCCACGTTGATCTCCTGGTCATCTTTGCCTTAACAACTTTCACTGGGGACACACTTCAATCCCTTTTAATTCCACAGACTACAAGCTGGAGTCTGCACAGATCCACAGCAGGCAAAAGCCTTGTCAGGATGACCTGTCAGAAAACATTTTTCTGGAAAGAGAATTTAAAGGCAAAAACAGAAATAGAATTAGCAATGCTATTTGTAATTAATGTTTTCTAATTTTCATCTCATTCATTCATTATATAATTTTTATTTTATCAAACATTTTTGGAGACAGGGTTTCTTTCTATAGCCCTGGTTGTTCTGGAACTCACTCTGTAGACCAGGCTGGCCTCAAACTCAGAAATACACCTGCCTCTGCCTGCCAAGTTCTGGGATTAAAGGTGTGTGCCATCACTGCCTGACAGTCTTATTTATTTATTTATTTATTTATTTATTTATTTATTTATTTATTGTTTTTTTGAGACAGGGTTTCTCTGTGTAGCCCTGGCTGTCCTGGAACTCACTCTGTAGACCAGGCTGGCCTCGAACTCAGAAATCCGCCTGCCTTTGTCTCCCAAGTGCTGGGATTAAAGGCGTGTGCCACCTCCGCCTGGCCTATTTTTTTTTTAACTAAAGTATAATTACATTATTTTCCCTTCCATTTCCCTTCTTTGGACCCCTTACATACTTACATATAATCTTCCCTCTGCTCTCTCTTACATTCATGAGCTATGGACTCTTTTAAAAAATTATATATATATATATATATATATATATATATATATATACATAAATTTAATATGTTCAGTGTTATTGTATTATAACATGTAGTAACATGATCTTATATGTTTACATGACAGTGTTACATGTATATATAACATGCAAACCTCTTACCAACTTTACTTTTCCTTCTAAGATAAATATGTGTATTTCAGAAATGTCTTGACAATGTTATGAGGACTGAATTGCTATAATTTATACATGATTGGCTGGCTGTCAGAAAATGAAATGTGATATTTTGTAATGGCATATTTTGTAATAACAATGTTACACGATCAGGCATACAGAAAGATAGCACAGCAATTCATTTTTTCAGTGCTTCTGAAAGCATCCTTTATCTTTAAGTGTATTGAGATATTGTACATAGAAAATCTTAAATTAAAAAATTATGTTCACATAAGACATGACTATTTTTATTTTCCATTTTATATCCTCTGCTAATTATTTGAGGCAAAATGAGCCCAATAGTTAAATAAAATTATTTTAATGATATTAACACAAGAGTAACTGCATTAAAACCAATTTTATATATGAATACATTTTATGTGAAGAGAAATAATTAATAGAGAACCTTTTCAACCTAAATAGCACAATTACATTTTATCTCTTGACATTTTTGATAGATATTTCCCTTTCCTATAGTGAACTATCTAGTTTTCATACTTAAGCAAAAGAATGCCTATTTTAATGTGAAAATCAAAAATAATTGGAGCCATACTTGTTTTATAACATCTGAGCCGAACAAAAGATAAGTATGGAAGTTATGCATTGTAAGTAAGGTCTTTGATGAAAACTCAGAAGAGTAGAGGTTTAACTTGAGTAAAACAACTCACCTGTGGAATATATCAATGATGAATACTTTCAAATTAGTATCTTCTCATATTACAATAGAGATGAAAATATACCTACTGGCCTGTATATAATTCTTATAAGAATTATAAGAATTGTGCAATGTTCTGTTGAAATAAAAGTGTCAGTTCATTCTTATATGTTCAGATATGAAAATCTCTAGTTTCTTCTTGGGAATCAATCATTTTACACCCCAGCCAAAAGCTAGAACTCCAGAGCAACACCTATTAATTAAATCCCTGAGCCAGCTGTGTCCATGGTCCAACATCACTGGCAACCAATATGGCACCTACTGAGATGCTAAACTGTCCTCTGTCAGTACCAAGTTCCAAAGGAAAGAAAGGTACCACCAGAGAGCAATTGCTACCCTCACAGTCTGTTTTGTTATGTAACCACTGATCTAGGTTGTTTACTTATTCATTCATTCATTCATTCATTCATATTTATTTATTTATCGTACTCTTTGAAATGTTTTAGATTTATAGAACAATTAAGGCTGCAGTACAGAGACTTTTCATTTACCCACCTGCCATAATTAATATCTATGATAATCTGATATATTAGTCAGCTGTGCTCTTTGGTATTGTGTCTGTTATTCTTTCAGTGCCTCTGTGGTGACAGGGAATAAACTTGTGTTTTCTAAACTATGTTTACATATTTATAATCTTTATAAACTTTCTGCTTCTACCTTAAAGCCATTTCTCTGTGCATTTCTGAATCCTTTCATTGAGGAATATTGAGTGTTGTGGGTTTTTGGTGCTATATGTTGCCTCTAGCACCCTCTGTTGACAGGAAATGTAGAACCATATGTATTGACCCTGGTTTCTCTGTGTGTGGACATATGTAGAATGTATATAGCTATCTTTGTTGATACCAATCCTAATAATATGTAGACAATTTCTGTCTCCTTACTTTCTAAATTATCAACTTAATGTTGAGAAATCAGGTTTCTAATTTTACCATCTACTTAGTGAATTACTTAGTCTTAGTATCCCAAGTTAAAGATTTATTAGTCAGTACCCTCATGGGAAGACATACTATCCACATAGTGTATATTGATTTTTGTTTAGTTCCTTCTTTTTCTGTTACAAAATTTACTTACTCATCTCTATAGGTAATTACGAGAGTTATTTTTTCCCTACTCTTTTAATGTAGTTGTATCATACATTTTTAGTGTTATTAGATGTTCTTATACATACTACATTCCTTCCTGTGAATTTCAAACTCATAGATGAGGACACATTTTTAGTATTGTTTTCACATGGATTAAGGAAGCCAATTGATGTGCATGTTGAAGATATGACACTGTAGTTAAAGTTCCATGGAGCACTGAGGATAGGCACTGAGAACTGCACATAAGACAGTCGAGGCTTACAATGAATTCATACAGTGCAACTCTACTGTGTTCAAGCTCAGAGAAATAATTAGGAATCAAACTATAATAAGATCTCCACATAGTAATCTCTTCAACTAAGGACTTTGGAAAGCTGCTGTATAAAGTAATCACTTTAGTCATTCTTAGTGTGTCTTCTAAGACATTAGAAGGAAAGAAAGAAAGGAAGGAAGGAAGAATGAACTAGCAAACAATGGAAAGCAAGAATTTTGTTAGGAATAGGGTGGCCAATAAACAGAAAATAAAATGCATAGAGAGTGAGATGCATAAGGATCCATAAAGAGCTACAGATTCTGTGGAAATCATGTGTACATCAGAGGACTGTAAAAGACCTTGTGGCAAATTCCTTGTTAAGATGGAGAAGTGAGGAATGCCCAGTTATACCCAATTTGAGTAGGTAGAAGTCTATTGAATGAAGGAAGAGAAAATACAAGTTTTTTATACTGAATATTTTAAATTCGAGGCAATTATAAATTTAGTCCTTGTCATAAGAGTAACAGATTTAAATTATTGCCATATTTTCTAATGGCAACAATTGCAAGCTGTAGAAGAAGAACACAAACATGGATATGAAGTAGATATAGTCAGGAACCATGATGTCTCTACAGTCACTGTGCCTCTCATGCTGTCCTTTGGTAACTTAACTTCTGACACCAGTCTGGCCTTAATTATGACAATGTTCAAATTGTTCTTCATTTCCACAGCTTTGCTATTCAAATAGCACAACATGGCATACATTATGTAATTTCTTAAAATTAGCCTATTATCCTTATCAAATTTTTAAGGAGCTCCATTCATGTTGTTGCTCCTCCTCCGTTTTCAGTGTTTAACTTATCATTCTTTTTCCTGAGTAGTAGTTCATGGAATATTCCTTCTGAATCACCTGGGAGACACCCCTCTGGGCATGTCTAAAGGTTTTTCTAAGAAGATTTAATTGGGAATGTAAGATCCATCACAATGTATTTTATAGATTAATCATTGGCTCATTCAAAGTGTGTGTATTTTGTCCAATATTTAGGGATGCTAGGATTAAGTGTTTCTGAAGTGGTCATGCCTAGATAATTTGTTAGAATTTCCATTTTCAAAGATTAACATCTAGTAGTATAAATTCTGCATTCTTCATGACATCCTAGGTACAATCTAGTACCTTAAGAAAACTGCCAATAAAAAAGTATTTCAGACAAGAAAGGCATTATGTTACATTTCCATTGCCAAACCATGAGGGATCCAGATTTTTCGAATTTCATTGGCCTTTGTCCTTGTAACTTAGAATTTATTCATTCTGGTAGCTGTGTCATTTGCAGCAATATTCCTCTGAATGTGCCTGATCTCCTCTGCTAGCTGTGTAGGGATATATCTTGGTGTTTTCTATCTCTCCCTTCTTTCTCTCTTTCTTCAGCTATCCTTCCCTCCCTCCCTTCCTTCCTCCTCCTTTTCTTATTTTGTGTTTTGAGAAAAAGTTTTGCTTTGAGGACCATAATAGTCTCAAATTTGTGATTCCCTCCATTTCAGGTTCCAGAGTTTCAGAATTATACATGTGTACCACTATGCTGGTAAAAATTATTTTTTAAAAAATTATGTCTTGAGGTTATAATATAATTATATAATTTTGCTTAAGTTTTTCTTCCTCTAAACCCTGTCATATAATACCCCTCCTAATTTCTTCCAAATTTATGGCCTCTTTTTTCATTAATTGATTATATATATATATATATATATATATATATGTAATCACATATTTTACAAAACAACATATATATGTATATACAAATATGCATATATACATATATACAAAACAACAATTAATATATGTTGCAGCCCGAGCTGCCTCATGTTGGGCGCCAAAAATGTGGAGAACCACTCTGCCCCACATTTGGGGGCCAAAAATGTTATGGACCGATCTATCAATGTTGAAACCCGCACTGCCAAAAGCCTTTGGGGCTAAATTGTTAGAGCCTGCACTGCCCCAACCTGCTCCTGTTTGCGGATCAGGGTTCAGCAAGAGAGAGAGTGAGGACAGATGCAAAGAATGGAGACCAGACAGAGTGTGATTCAATCCCATTTATTCTTCAGTCTTTCTTCCTAGTCTAAGTCCCAAGTCTTGAGTTTCTAGTTCCTAGTTTCTAGTGCCTCCAAGTTCATAGTTTTCAAGTCTCAAGTGTCTAATGTCTAATGTCTAATTCCAAGTTCTTCCTCCAAGTGCCAAGTGCCTAATACCTAATGCCTAATACTTAATTTCTGTCTGCCTCTGCCTTTTATATGTCTCACTTTAAGCCATGCCTCTAAGTCACACCCTTAGGTCTTATTTCTAAATCACACCTTAAGTCACACCCTTAACTCTCGGCTCTAAATCATACCTTTAAGTCTCACACACCCAAGGGAAAATCCTGGGTATCTAAAATGAGATGTTATCAGAGTGTTCTCAGCTGTTGTAGGCTGTTGTAATCAAATCTCTTGTCAGGGTATATGGCTCAAGATGGCTGCAAGGATGATAGTCGCCTTCTGTCGGCTCCCCACAAATATACACATTTCTAAATATATTACATATATCCCTAAAAGATATATATTCCTAAATACATAAATACACAAAGCAATCTGCTCAGTCTCTTTAATGTTATTTGTCTGAAAATTCTTTTTGAACCAGGCAGAAATCATTATAGAAAACCACAACTAATAAAAATTCAGACTTGTTCAGCCCAGTCTCAAATCAAACATCTACAACACAACTCCTGCATCTAAACATATGGATCATTGTGGAAGAGGAGGTAGAAATATTATAAAAAGCTAGTTGAACAGAAAGTTTATGGTGAGATTGTGTTTTCTAGGAATGTCAGAAGCTACACCCATGTTGTCTCACCAACAAGACTGCCTAAACCTGAACTGAAGAAAGACAATGTACATATCAATTACTATTGTATCACAGCATTGGTTACATCCCTGTGAGTTTCTCCCCATCCTTAGGAATGTTGGCTGCCTTGATCCTGTGAAAATCCCTGAAGCAGCCAAAGCTGCTCCGGTTTACCTTGACAGCTGTAGCTGCTGTATGTTCTTTTAAGTGCTAACAGAATTTTAAGTAATGAAAGCTTTTGGAACAAATATAAATGCATTTAGAAAAGTCACAAATGTTGTAAGGTATTAATTTGATCAAAATTACTAAATGAAAAATGATGAGTATTTTTAAGTTTTAAAGAAATAAAATTAAATCAATATTTTGTTAATTCTTTATTTGAAATTTTGTTAAGAATAACAAAAGAAAATCATTTATCATCTTAGACTCTACATGAAATTATTCAAATTAAATATGCATATTTTATTTTTATTTTCTACGAATCTTTTTTTCTATTTTCTTGACGTTAAATTACTTTGGGTATTACATTTTCCTCAGGCAAATTTATGTTTTAATTTTGAAAACAATGGAGATGAGAGAAAACAAAATCTTTACAAAATGTGTCTATTTTTGAAATGTTGTTTTGTGACTATATTATTTTAAACAAGATAGAAGATATAGAAATGATAATATATAATGTATATATAATGCATATGTATATCAATGTGAATATTCTTGCTCTATATCTATATATGCTGTAACTATAAACAGTTATTAGACACATGGTGAATTAAAACACTCATAGACTTTTCATTTTGTTTGGTTTTGTTTTGGTGTAAATATATAAATGGGAGTGATGCAAACATATATGTGGGTACATTAGCTGGTACAGGTGCCTGTGAAACCCAGCTGTTGACATCAAGTGTTTTCTTCAATTGTTTTTCACATTGGTTTTTGAAGCATGGTTTCACCTTGACCTGGGATTTACTGCTTTGATTATCTGGTGAGTCATCAAACTCTGTACTCTTCTAAAGAGTATTTCTATCCTAAAGAGCAGAGGAATTAAGAACACTTGCATCTGCTCTTTGTTTTGTTGTTGTTGTTTCTTCTTCTTCTTCTTCTTCTTCTTCTTCTTCTTCTTCTTCTTCTTCTTCTTCTTCTTCTTCTTCTTCTTCTTCTTCTTCTTTGTGGTACTCAAATGCAGAGCTTACATCTTCACACTTGAGTAGAATAAGCACTTTACCCACTGGACCATCTCCTCAGTCTTATAATTCAGTATTTGATGATCAGAAACATCTTACTGTTTTTTTCTCTGTCTTTAAAACTTGGAAGTCATTACATTTCCCTGTGCAATATAATCATCAAGAAATATAGGAGTTTGTGTTTTGAACTATCATTGAAGGGGCTGAGAAGCTGTAGTCTCTTCCTTTTCAGTTTATGTTCAGGCTAGCAGATAAGCCTGCATGCATATTTACAACATTATTCTGTTTTACCCTAAGTCTAAAGCCAATGGAAACAATTCAAAAGTCACAGAAATCTCCAAAGCTCTGAGCTAAAATCATTCTCTTCCCTGATAAATTGATAATTCCAGTATTTGATGTAATTCTAATACTATACAGAATACCATCTTCTATGCTCTGTGGGAGAAGGAACCTGATTCTGGTTAAGTGTCAATTAGCACACATGAGTGGACCCAATGCAGTTCCAGCCTCTTCCCTAATGTCCTCATGTAATTTCCTACCAGTTTTAAAAGCTTTCTTGCTACATACAGTTTCAGTGTTGTTGAGTTCAACTATCTCAAGGCAGTTCTCTTCAAGTCTATCTTGTCTATAGATCTTGCCAGGTGCAATCTTTTCTTTATCAAGAGGGTGAAAGTCCTTAACTTTCATTTCTGTAGGCCTAGAACTCAAATTGTTACAGTGAAAGACAAGAAATGTAAACTATAAAGCTGTGGCTTGTTCAAAGGAATCAATGGCATTGAAATTGAAAATTAGAAGCTGTTGCTGTGGAAAGGAAGAATTTCAACATTTAATATAAACCAGTGAGATTGTCTCCTGAGTTTTAAGGGTTAGAATAAAATGATGAGGTACTTTGTAGTTAAATAATTAGTACTGGAACAGTTTGTAAACAAAGATCCTCTTTAGAAAACAGCCATTTAAGATTCTTTTGCAATAGAAACTTTTTAAGGTTTTGCAATTCCTCAGATAGCCTTGGGCCATAGAAAAAGAAGAAGAAAAATAAATCCTAAATCTTGAGAAAGGTTAACTCAACATTACAGGGAGTCTAATTCTTAGTTTCATTATAGACTTAAATTAGGTTGAAATTGTTGCCATTTTAATTATCTATCTATCTATCTATCTATCTATCTATCATCTATCTATTTATCTATCTATTTTCTGAGCACACAGAAGAATTAATTTAGGATATTGCTGTTCCTCTTCAGTAATGCTCTGCCTTGTCTTAGCAGGGAGGAGAGCAAAGGTCTAGACAGTGACATTCTGATAAGAATGTGCACGAATTCACCAGGATGATGGACAAATGAACAGAAAGTCCCTGCACACTCTCTACCACTGATTAGAACTCAATATTTGTTTTCTTGCTCTTTGGTGCAGACAGCATGCTGCCTAGAATTAGAAATATGAAAGACATAGCCACCTTATACTGTGCAGAGAATTTTTTCTGTTCTGTTTTCATATGGCAGATGAATTGCCAAAAGTTCCTTAAAACATAATCTTAGATACTGAAGCAAAAAGGTAGATCTGCTTGTAGTCTCTTTCTTACAGCTCCTACCACATGTTCTGTGTGGCTGTCCTGTTAGTTGTGTTTAACGGAAGAAGATTCCATTTGTCTTTGAGCAAAGAGAATTTGTTAGCATGTACAATTAGTATCACCTACCTATCTGTAATTTCTGTGGCTGTGTTAAAATTTGAAGTGTTTTTGAGATATGTTAAGGCTACAGGACAAATGTGAATGATATTGGAGGGGCATCACTGGAGAGATGACATAGCAGTGCTCATAAAGTTCACTGTACTGATAACTTTCTAAAAAAATCTTATAACACCATGTTGTGTACCTTTGTTAAATAAAAACTCCAGAGAACAAAAGATCTCTGAAATTAAAGGGTTTATTGCACAATTATACAGGCTACCCAACAAATGGAACCATTCATGGAGTATTTCCTATAGACTTAACAATAGTGTGGACAATAACAGTTTAGACAACTTCCTTAGACTGGAGAAAAGAATTTTATGGATTCTCTGTGTTGTTTGTTTTATTTTTATTATTGTTGTGGTACTGGAGATTGAGCACAGGCCCTCCCACATGTTAAGGAAAAACTCTACTGCTGGACAAGACCCACATCCCATTTAAAAAATAAACTTTGAGGAACGGCAGCACTGTATAGTATGTATTTTTTGGATATAAAGTTGGCCTCAAATGCTCATGCGTTAAATGCAGGATTGATTAATAGCTTAGTGCTGCTATTCAGATGGGAGCTTCAGAAGACTGTTTCTAGAAGGAGGTCTTCAGGTCATGAAGGACCTATCATTGAAGGGGCTGAGAAGCTGAAGTCTCTTCCTTTTCAGTTTATGTTCAGGCTAGTAGATAAATCTACATATTTCCTACATTGTTATGCTTTACCCTAGGTCTAAAGCCAATGAATAGACTGTGGAAAGAAAAGGGAAAGATGAGTGGAGGGCTTTAATGATAAAATAATATTCCATAAGAAGATGTTGCATGACATTACATTAAAGCATGAAACCTGAAATTTCTCTTTGGAACAGTTTGATGAAGAGTGCCTCTGTTAATTTACAAGCAATTCTGCTAGGCTCCCTGCAGGGACCTAGCAACAGCTTCTGGCATCACCTAACACCATCACCAGCCTGCCAGGTGTGGCACATCAAAGGATCGTTCATCATCTTAGTTTTTGCTCTTTCTCTCTGTGTCTATTCCCACTTGTTCCAGGCCAGACTCTCTTTCCCCTTTCCTTCCTTCTTTCTGTCCTTCTCTTTCCCTGCTTCTCTACCCTCCTGGCTCTGCTCCCATCAGTATGCTGCTTCACCAGGCCCTCTTTCCCTCTCCTTACCCCAAATAAACCTTCTTTATACCGGGTCTGTCCTATGACATGATTTCTCAGGCTGCCAGGTACCTGCCTTCCGCTGTGCTATTTTACGTAACAGTCTCTTCATGTCAATAGGACAGTAATGTAATTAGGGACAAATCAGACATATATAGCAGACAACTCACACAGACTAACCAGTAACCACAAACCTCAGATAGATGGAAGACAGGGAGCGAAGTAGAGGATTCAAATTTGGACTCACTTATATCCTAATCTATAGGTAGGACAGAGGGAGTGAATGAGGAGGAGGAAGAGGAAGAAGAGGAGGAGGAGGAGGAGGAGGAGGAGGAGGAGGAGGAGGAGGAGGAGGAGGAGGAGAGAGATAGACAGAGACAGAGACAGAGACAGAGAGACAGAGAGACAGAGAGATTCTAGATGTGGGCTTTTGAAACCTCTAGGTTAAAAAAACCGCTAGGAAAAAAAATCTCCTTGAAGCTATACCACTTAATCCTTCCTAAACAGTACACCAAATGGGAACCAAACATTCGAACCTATGAGTGAGCCTATGCAGGCCACTCTCATTCAAAACTCTATACTAAAAATGGCTTTGCCCTGTATTTATTGACTAACACAAGCAATACTATATGGGGAAAACAAAATTAAACTTGACAGAATATATCGTTAACAGTGCTACAAGAGAAGTTTCTTTAATGAACCCATGTGACCCAAAGAGCATTCACAATCACAGATGTCTATCTAGAAAAACATGCTGTTTCTAACACTTATGGTTAACATTTGTTTTTGTTTAATGTTACTTTCAGCAGTTTGACTTCTTCAGCAAGTCACAAATACATATACACAAACAAAATATACAACTACACATATACACAAACAAAAATATGTTATTCTGAGTCATTGCATGGAAGACTACATAATTAAAGGTTTAAGCTATGCATCTAGTTTAGGTTGTCAAAGCTGATTTTATGGGTAATCCAAGGGATACTAAGGAAAGTTACATTGTTCTCTTACAGACAGGCTAAACTTAAACAGGTTGAACACACAGTTGGTCATCAAATTAAGTACATAGTCTTAAATGATCTCAAGGCATTTTATTAACTTTGTTAGAAGATCTTGAAGAAGTTTCAGTCTTTTTGCAAGCACTGGGATAGCTGGGATTAGCAGTCATAAAGCACAGTTTATATGCAAACTGGATTCCTGGTAGTCAACTGTTACGAGATTAGAGTTGGGACTTCAAGAAGAAAAGGTTTTTGTTAGTTTTGTCTATGATTTTATCGATCAGCAAAACTTTACTTTTCTTCTTTTTATTTCCGGGATTTTGCCAGTAAGTTTACCAATTAGAAGATCTTGAAGAAGTTTCAGTCTTTTTGCAAGCACTGGGATAGCTGGGATTAGCAGTCATAAAGCACAGTTTATATGCAAACTGGATTCCTGGTAGTCAACTGTTACGAGATTAGAGTTGGGACTTCAAGAAGAAAAGGTTTTTGTTAGTTTTGTCTATGATTTTATCGATCAGCAAAACTTTACTTTTCTTCTTTTTATTTCCGGGATTTTGCCAGTAAGTTTACCATATTGTCATTTTGTCTTCTACAACATTTGGCATATATGGTACAATTAGTTGGAGAAAGGCGTTTTTGTTTAACTATGTATCTACAATACGTGTAGTCAGCTCTTTACTTAACTATGTATCTACAACGCGTGCAGTCAGCTCTTTACAAACAGGCAAATTGAAGTCACTATGAATGCTATCATTTTCCCCATTTTTATTAGTTCTTTGAGAATTTTATGCAGTGCCTGTTCATCGTGTTTACCCCATGCTTCAAACTTTCCACTTTTACCCTACCCTTTTATACCTATTCAACTTTATTTCAGTTAAGTACATTTGGTCCTGCTTGTATATTCCTGGGTGTGTTCCCTTCCACTGAAAAAAATTGACTCTCCTGCACCCCGAAGTTATCAATTGCTAATGGCTTCTTTTTTGTTGTTGTTTTTTGTTTTTTTTTGTTTGTTTTGTTTTTTGTTTTTTGTTTTTTTGAGACAGGTTTGGCTGTCCTGAAACTCACTCTGTAGACCAGGCTGACCTTGAACTCAGAAATCTGCCTGCCTCTGCCTCCCAGGTGCTGGGACTAAAGGTGTGTGCCACCACCGCCCGCTAATGGCTTCTTATCTGGGATTTTTAGTCAGACTGAATTTGTATGGGCCTGTGCAACCTCTCAACTGTTATGACTTCAAATGTGAAAGTGCCCTACTGCTTCTTGCAAACATTTTTTTCTTGTAGTCATTCAATGCCTATGGCATTTATTTTCATTCTGCTTTCTCTTCTATAGCACTCTCCTAGCTATTAGAGGTGTGACTGTGATGTAGGTGTGTTGTGAAGGCCACAGTCTCTGCAACTTGACAAGTTATGGGACTGAGTTAATTATCATCTACTGCAAATGGAAACTATGCTTGCGATTTCTGCATATTATATGGTTTAAGATTTGCTGTCCTTAGCAATGGGGTCTTATCAATAAGTTCAGGAAAAACAAACAAACAAACAAACAAACAATAGTACCGGCCATGGCTTGTGATATTTGGAGCTCTATGGACTCTCATTGACCAACAACTCAAAAAAGTAACACATTCTTGTCATTCCTTGTCATCTCTCTCTCTCCATAAGTACGTTTCTGGAGTAGTAGGTTACCATATAACTTCTAAAATGTCTTTAGTGTTAGTTATCATAGTCTCATCTTCAACACTGCCTTCCTGTCCCCACTCTACCATTTCTGTTCCATTATTCTTTTTAGCCCCTTATATTACTGTGCTCTGATTTCTCTCCCTTGAATGTCATTTCCCCCACCATGGCCCCTTAGTATTTTCCTGATTTTCATGGGCATTTCAAATGATATCTGAAGATTAAGATAACATTCAAAAATGAGAAAAATCATGAAACCTTTATCTTTCTGGGTATCAGCTACTTTTTTTTTTTTTTTTTTTTAATATTTAAGGAATAGTCACACTGATTTCATTGGTGGCTACATCAATTCACATTCCTAATACCAATAAATGCTTCTTTCCTCACATCCACAGCAGCATGTCATTATTTGTTTTCATTTTATTATTTTATTCTTGAGATTATAATTATATTTCTCTCCCCTTTTCTCCATAGAAACCATCACATATACTCCTCCAACTCTCAAATTCATGGCCATTTTCACCAAATATTCATATACACATACACATAGGCATACACATATACATACACACTGTGGATAGCCCAGCCTTGTATTTTGATGCTAATTCCCGTTTCCTGTGAAGGGCTGTAGAGGAGGAGTGAATCATTACACAGGTGAATTCTAATGAACCTTTTGCCCATCTTAATTTGTAAAATAAAGTCTGGAGACAGTGATCAGGCAGAAGAAGGGGAGGTGGAGAAATAAAGGTTGGTGGGAAGAGAGCAGAGGGAGGAGAGGGAAGACTACAATGGAGGACGATGGAGGAGGACAGAGAAGTAGGAGGTGGAAGGACAAGCACATGGCTTGGAAAACCAGAATAGAGTAGTGTATTGGTGAATCTGCCCAATCTAGGCATGCAGCATATATTCATAATTATTGAGATGTGTTTTCATTTATCGGTCCTATTTGGGTTGGAGATTTACAGCAACACATATACATACACATACATATATAATTTGTACACACACACACACACATATACATACATACACACACACAAGCTGTTTATTCCATATAATGCTACTTGTCGGTGTGTTTCAGGAACAATAATTTAGCACTGGACAGCCAATTGGTATTATTTTCCTTGAGAAGACCACCTTTCTCACCCCAGCTTTCACATGTAGGTATTTGTGTCAGGTTGAGGCCTTAAGAGCATTTCCCTGTTCACTTTAGCACATCCATTGGTATCATCTTTGTTCAGCTCACATTTGATCAGTCATGATGAGGAGACTTTAAATGGATGTAGCTTCTGATATTACTAGGAGACATAATCACACATATCTACTGGCTCTTATAGTCTTTCAACCTGCTTGTACACAATTACCTGAGCCAGAGTGCTTTTTAGATAGATCCAGCGAGACTACGCTCCACAACTCTCCATTTTGATTGGCCATACTCTACAGGTCTCTATCTATTACAAAGATCAATTTTCTTGATGAAGGGTAAAGACTACAGTTATCTTTGGGTAGAAAAATAAATGTTCATAGATTGTTCCTAGCAATTATTCTGGCTCAGTAAATTAGTGGTTGTAGATTCTCCTCCAACAAACATGACTTTACTAAGCACTGATTAGTTATCCAGGTTTTCAGTACATGATATGATTTCCTTCTTTTAGAGTGTGCCTTAAACTGATGGTACTGCCAAGATACTTTCCACCATGTAATAGGTAGTTTTGATAGGTATAATAATAGTACGGGTGATATTTGTAGGCTTTTGGGACTTTCAGTATGTCTTTTCAGGCCCTTCTGGCTTTAAGGGTGTCTGTTAACTAAGCAGTTATAATTGTTATTATGTCTTCCTTTATAAATGATTGGACATTTTACTATGCAGCTTTCAATGTCTTTTGTGTTTCTGTGTTGCTAGTGTTTTAAGTTTAACATATTGTTATAGATTTATTTTTTGGTCTTGTCTGTTCTGTAGTCCTCTAGCACCTGGATAGTCACCCCCTTTTTAGGTTTGAAAACTTATCTTGTATAATTTTATTGATTATATTCACTTTGCATTTACTACGGTTTTGTTCTCCCTCTATGCTAATTACTCATGTTAAGTTTTTTGATGTCATTCCCAAACTTTCTCATGTTACTTTCATTTGTACTTTAAATTTTTTCATTGACATTTACTGGGTAACCCAATTCCTCTGTTTTGTCTTCCATCTCTACCTCTCTGCATTTGATATGATCCATTCTGTTGTTTAAGTTTTAAAAAACCACTGAGGTTTTTAAAGCTATTTATTGAAAGTTTCATTTTCAGCATAATTTTAGTTTAGATTTTCTTTACAAAAAAAACAAAACAAAACACCCCTCTACTACCATTACTATTACCATATCACCACCACCACTAATGTTTCATACTGCACTTTCATACCTTGGCTTGACTTCCTTATTTTATTCATTTATTTATCATTGTGTTATTTGAATTGTTTGGGCATAGTTATAATTTTCCTTTAGAATTCTTTGAAAGTTCTTCCATGTCATTTTCATTAGGTGCCATCATTATGGTGTTCATGTTTTTGGAGGGTGACATGCTTTTTGTTTTTCTATTGTTATTGTTGTTTATTTTGCGTACTGTGTTGGGATTGGTACAACTGGAGTTAGTTTGGTGGTTGAGTTTTTTAATCTTTCATTTTGAATGAAATCACATTTTATCTATGATCAGAGTTATTTATCATGCTCAGGAAAGGGTTAAATCGTGGCAGGGTTGGGATATTTTTTCCCCATTAATTAATTTATTTATTCACTTTATATCCAGATAACAGTTCCCCTTTCCTCCCCATACCCTCTTCACACAGCCTCTTCACTCTTCTTTCTCTTCTGAGAAGGGAAAGGTACCAACCCACTCTAGCACATCAAGTCATTGCAGGACTAGATATATCTTCTCCCACTGAGGCAGACAAGGCAGCCCAGTTTGGGGAACAGGATCTACAGGCAGGCCACAGAATCAGGGTGAGCCCTTGATCCAGTTGTTGGAGGACCTGCATCAAGACCAAGGTGTACATCTGCTACATATATGTGCAGAAGGCTTTGGTCCAACCCATGTATGCTCTTTGGTTGGTGGTCCAGTCTCTGGGAGTCCAGTCTCTGGTGGTCCAGTCTCTGGGGTCCATGTTAGGGGAGACTCCAGGCAATCTGTAATGATGACTCTAGCTGAGACTGATAGCAATGGGGTGTCTGGAGCCTGAAGTGGCTACCCCCTATAGCCAGGCAGGACTCCAAGTAGAGGAATAAGGACATTAACCCACTCAAAACACCTTGAACCCAAAATTTGTCCTGCCCATAAGAAGTGTATGGACAAAGATGGAGCAGGGACTGAGGATTGGCCAAACAATGAGTGGCCCAACTTGAGACCCATCCTATGGGGTTGAACCAATTTCTAATACTATTAATGATACTCTGCTATGCTTTCAGACTTGAGCCTAGCGTAACTGTCCTCTGAAAGAGTCTATACCCAGAAGCTCACCAAAACAGATGCAGATACCCACCCACAACAAACATTAGTTGGAGTTTGGGAAATCTTGTGTTGGGGGGGAGATTTGGAAAGAGTTGGGGGAGAGATTGAGGAACCTGAAGAGTTTAGAGACTCCACAAGGAGAACAACCAGGTTAGGAGTTTGATTTGCTCTGTTTGGTGTTTTAGGAAATAGCCTTTATTGCAGGTCTTCTGTTTCTCTGCTGTAATCTGGTATCTTCAGTGGTTTGGTCAAGGAGCTTAAAACAAATTTCCTCCAGTATTGTGGACTAGGTCTGGGTCTGAAGGCAGAATAATGCAATTATGTCCCAGCAAGACAGGTGGCAAGACTTTGTGTCTCTGGGTTACCTATAGTGGGTGAAATTGTTTGAGTTTCTGTGTAACACATGTTAGCTAGAGAGTCCCAGGAATTCTATAGCCTGCAGTTAGACAAATCCCAAACAGAAAGGGCCAAGAACCTTTCCAGGGTGAATATCCCTGGAAAGAAGAACTGAAACTTGGGTGGTTTGAATGGAGGTGCTGGAAAAAGGCGTGTAGGTAGCCTACCTGGATCTCTGAGTTATGTGTTGGCTAGAGAACTCCTGGTAGCGAGCAGTGTGTGATCAGGCAAGCCCAATAGTAGTTTCTATCCTAATATTATATAAGAAGAATATGGCAACTTTTTTGTCTAAAAATCCATTGAAGATGACTAATTTCTTAAAACTCCTCATACTTACACTGACGATTGTACTTTTCATGTAACTTGTGTCAATGTCTTGGTCAAGCAAGTTGATCATTGACGATTAGAATGAAATAAAATTGTTTGCCATTTTTGAAATGTGCCTTTTGCCAAAATCAAAAGCCAGGGTTTTTATTGGCTATACTTTTTCTTACTTAGTTCAAATAACTGGCAGAAACAATATAAGGTCTCCTGGCTTAACAGGAAATGGTCCATAATGGCAGTGTAGCCTGGTTTATGGTAGTAGAAACTTGAGAAGAGATTTGTTTACAATTCTATAATTCAGGATACAGAGTGGTAGGCATGCATGAACTTGGGGCAAATATGGCTTTTGAAAGCTTCCCCCATTGGCATATGTCTAACACCTAGGATCTAGTTCCTAATGCAGTGCTACTAGTTAGTGATGTGTCTTCAAAACATACAAACCTTTGAGAACATACTGTTTTTAAACCATAGCAACCTTCTAAGAAGAAGCTCATTTAGCATTGTTTCAGGTTGTGTTTTGAAATACTTGCCAACTTAAAAAAAATCACATTGGAATGCAAGTAAGTGAAGGTAATACTATTTTGGAAACATGCTTTAACACATTTTAATTTACATAGAAATAAATCTCTCATAAGCTGTCATGTCACAACTATAGATTACTCACAGAAAATATCTAGTTTGCAAATCTACAAAATAGAAATGGAACACTTTGCTGCCAAATGTTGGAACCCGCACTGCCAAAAGCTTGGGGGATAAATTGTTAGAGCCTGCACTGCCCCAAGCTTGGGGTCTAAATTTTCCTGGCTCATTCATTTACTGCTGCTCTGGTCCTCGGGTCAGGGTTCAGAAAGAGAAAGTGAGGAAGGGCACGAAGGGACTCGAAGAATGGAGACCAGATAGAGTGTGATTCAGTCCAGTTTTATTCTCATGTCTCTCTCTCTCTTCCTCCAGTCTCTTGGCTTCTGTCTTTCCAAGTCCCAAGTCCTAAGTCCACTCTCTTCTCTCTGCCTTTAGCTTTTTATATCACTCTTAAGACTCACTTCTTAAGTCACGCCTTTAAGTCATGCCCTTAACTCTCACACACTCAAGGGAAAATCCTGGATATATAAAACAAGATGTTATCAGAGTGTGCTCAGCTGTTGTAGGCTGTTGAAAACAAATCTCTTGTCAGGGTATATGGCTTGAGATGGCTGCAAAGATGATAGCTGCCTTCTGTTGGCTCCCCACAAAAGCTGATCCTAGTGTTGCAGTTTTAGGAAGCCTTCTGGATGATTTCTCATTTCTGTGCTATCCCCTCTTCTCTGCTATGTTTCCTGTCCTGAAATATATATTCTCACATTGGAACTTTGTATTTCTGGTAGTGATAACTGCAGAGAAAAAGAAAAATGACATGAGCTTATAATCAATGTTTCTTTTTTTTATTGGATATTTTATTTACATTTCAGATGCTATCCCCTTTCCCCATTTCCGACCCCCCCAGAAAACCCCTGTCCCATGCCCCCTATCCCATGACCCCTTCAATGTTTCTAGTTTCCTATCACCATTAGAAAAATATACAGAGACAAAACTAAGAAATTGTGAGAAAGTTTTATTACAGAGTATGCACTCTAGGTGTTTAGGCTGAATGGGACTCACAGACATTTGTGGTACATTTTTCTTCAATAAACTTAATGGAGAAAAGAATTATCCATGGAAAAAATGAAAAAAAAATAGAAATAAATTGTATTTACTTTCTCTCATTGCTTCATATGAATTTTTCTGTTTTATAGGTTTGTTTGTTATTGCTTTCATTGATGTCTGAGACTGAGTTTGACATAACTTAAGCTAGCTTTGAATTACTGTTATATCTGCCTTATTTTCCCAAGTGCTGGAATTACAGGTACTAGCTGCTATGCAAGACAAGTTTTCTGAATATGTCATGGCATCAGATGTCATAACAGGACGAGCTAAAATCACAATCCTGCTAATATGGAACCATCATACAATGAGACAAAAAATGGCTAATGGTTAATTATATTTCTCTAGGCCACAGGGGTTGCAGTTGGCTCTGATAATGTCTTATAACAGAACAGTAGCATGACTCTTGGGAAAACAAGTTTATTTGCTTATTTTTTCTGTACAATGACCTAACATTTTTACAGTTTGTTCTTTGTGAAAAATATTTAAATTTTATTAATTGCAACTTACATTCTTTCTAAACATGATGTCTTTACTGGGCATGAAGATGGGCTTCAAGTAGGTTGCAAGCTTTATGAAATCACATGCAAGGTGTTTGTTTATGTGCACACATGCATACCACTTTCATAATATTAGTTTAATTGCTTTTGTTAGATTCTCTCAGTGATCAGTGATTATGAAACTAAGGACTAGAAAATGGAAGAGAAATGTACTGGACTGTGAATAGCACTCTACCCCAGCTGGGAGCAATACAAGCTGGGCTACACAAGCACTCCCTAAGCTCTCCAGAGACTCTCCCACTTCCAGCACTGCCTTTGATGGAGGATTTTGAAAAGGACTCCCATTACAACACAATTAGTTCTTTAGTGCACTGTAAAGGCACTCTGTAGAGTACTCCAGGGTTCATAAAGAAGTAAAGAAAGTGTCCAGAGCAGGTGGGAGAGAAGAGAGAAGCAACAGGAAAACCTGTAATGGAGTGAAAAGAGTGACTAAGAGCTGCTGATGACAAGCTGCTCTCTACAGTATGAATCAGTTCCAGCCCTAGGATGAAACACTAGGCTTGAGGTTTATAGTTGATGTTAGATTTAAGAATTCATGGAAGCTTATGGAAATATCTTAAGGACAGCATGAGCAGACAAATGTAGTTTGTTACTTTAAGAGCACCAGTGTTTAACCTATAGAATTTTAAAGGGAGAATACTGTGCCTAGTCAGTCAACAACCAGATGCCTACATAATTTATTTTCAAGAAGTAAGCAATTCAAAAAAAAAAAAAAAACAAATCAAAAAAACAAAGCTGGGCAGTGGTGGCGCATCTCAGCACTTGGGAGGCAGAGGCAGGTGGATATCTGAGTTCAAGGCCAGCCTGTTCTGCAGAGTGAGGTCCAGGACAGCCAGGGCTACATAGAGAAACCCTGTTTTGGAAAAAAAAGCAAAGAAGTAAGCAATTCTTATTTTGTTCTATAGATTTATAAGATTATAATAACCAATTCTGAGTTAGCAATAAGACAGACCCTGGGAAAAGTTGACCAACTCAAAACACAATTGATTTTTTGTTTGTTTGTTTGTTTGGTTGGTTGGTTGGTTTTGTTTGTGTATGCTTTTTGTTTTGGTATTTTTAATCTTATTATTCTCTTCTCTTTTCAAAAATTTGTTTTGGTTTTCAGTTTTTGGTAGTTTTTCCTTTTCTCTGAGAGAGAGAGTATAGAGGAAATCTCTTATGTATTGTATGGAAGCATCATTTGCCAATAAAAGTCTGATGGTCAATGAGATGAGGCAGGATTAGAACATAGGACATCCGGAGGAGAAAGAAAAGGACTCTGGGAGTTAACAGGGAGCAGGAGATTTTTGTCCTGGGCTGCAGGAGATGGATACATGAAACTGAGGAGAGGTAAATACCCATGTGGCACATATGGACGGGAATTAAATAGGTTATATAAGATATAAGCTAGTAGAAGTAGGTGAACCATATTGAAGCCTTATTTCTTGACTATTTTTACTCACAACTGCTCTCATTTTGGGCATTTAGACCAGTTAATGTATTTAACTCTTCTAGTCAAATAGCAAAATTTTATCTCTTCCTTAATGAAATTTTTGAGATAAATATGTATGTTTACCCATATGGGTATTTATGAAAATGTGGTTTTAAATATATTGATTGTATATGCATCATATATTTTGTATTTGATATATTTTCTATGAAGATATACATAGTTGTTTTTCTGATTAAGTTATAAAACATGGCCTCCTCTACACATTAAATGATGCATTCTCTCATTTATAAGGACATGCATGTCTTTTCTCTCAGATGTGCTTGCCGTTCTAGTTAGTTCCACATGTTATCTTTGGCTTACTGTTCATTCAGACAAATGGAATACGGTAAAACCGTTCTCTGTGGATGTGTGTCATCTCTGAGTTTCTTTATAAGGGTTGATGTTTCTCTGTCTTGTTCTTTGTGTTGACTGCATTGCTTCTTCTTTCCCTGTACCCATGCATCCCCCACTATACAGTGTAACTTTCATATTTGCTTTTAACATCAACCCTATTCACTTTTGTTTACAATTTTTGGGGACTATTTGTTTGAGCATTACCTATGTCAGCATATCCTGTTGGATATTTTCTGTTTTGTACCTTTCTGAAAAAAACAGTTTTCTCTTCTCTCAGCCAGTATAGCAGTCTGTCTTGAGTAGAAATATTTTCTGTGCATAGCATTGGATGACACATTTTCTGTTGATTTTGCTACTTTAGTGTACAATATGTTTTAAATTTATTTTCCATTTTAGCTATGCAAATCACAATAACATTTAATTTATTTTTCTGAACTTTCATACTTTCATTTGGTTAGCAATCCTGTCAGATTATCCCCCATAAACAATCCCTCAGTAATCATTGTCCTCTACTCTAAAAGATGTCTTTGCTCCAAACATAAGTTGTGTGCATATTTTATACGCTTATACTCATTCCTTTCTTCTCCCTCTGCATAACCATATATGTATTTCATTATCACGAGGGAAAAATAACAGCATAATATCACTTTTCTCTTTCATCTTAGTCTAGAATAGTGACTCCAAGTCCTCTCACTTCTGTTTCCTACACTGTGAAAATCTGGACAGGCTTTTATGTCTTCCTTTCTTCTGTGTCCCTAAGGCTAAGGTTTTACCTTGATATTTTATTTCATTTAATTCCAAAATCTTTTAAGGCATGCTAACTCTGTGTAATTTTGTGTGTGTATGTGTGTGTGTATGTGTGTGTGTGTGTGTGTTCCATTTCAGGAATCATTATTTATTATTACTATTATCTTCTAGAAAAGAGTACCATTATCACCTTTTTGACATAACTCTTCATAGATGCTCAATGCTTTCTCTTGTCAATTTCAGACTTTTTACCTGATCTCTTAATATTTGAACAGACACTTTCTCAGTAGAAGTTTTATGGGTAACAGAGATACTGAATATTTCCTATATTGTTCTAATATACAGAGTACAACCTCCATTGAAAGCCTCTTCATGTTAAGCTGTTAGTACCTTGTGGGAGTACCCCTTTCTTCACAACTCTATTGTCTGCCTTTTACTTCACCATCTTTAGACAAGCTACTCTTGGATCCTCCCTCCCAGTCTCTCTCTCTCTCTCTCTCTCTCTCTCTCTCTCTCTCTCTCTCTCTCTCTCTCTCTCTCCTCTCTTTGTGATGCTTATTTACAAAATATTCAATCCTGGACATGGACCTAATACTAAGGTAGTAGTCTCATGTTTACAGTTGTCTGTAGGGACAAAGAGTGTATACCACTACAACATTAAGGGACAAAGAACATTGTCTTATTCTTCTCTTCCTCCCTAGCACTGTGAGTACCAAGCAGAGAACACACTAATATCGCACCTTCATCAATTTTTAGGCATAGATTATTGTCTGCATTGAGTTCCACTTAGACAACTATTACCTCATTGCAAACAGATTCCTGGGCATTTTGTTTTCTCCATTAAGATATAGTTTAGATGGGAAAGAACACTTTTCTGTGCTACTTTGCTGTGTTATCACTAATGCTTAAACAAATACCTAGTGTAATTTAATGAATGAATAGGTGTACTTTCAAAGTAATATTGAATAGTAAACTGGTATGAAGTTTTGAAAATGTTTGCTTGTAAGAACTTTCTAAGTGTTAGTCCCTTTATGTTATAATACAACTTTTTTTTCTGTAAAAGGTATGCAAAACTTTCATGATTTGTGAGAATAATATTTAACAGTATCAATCTTTACATTTACCTTTATTTTTACTGAATGATGAAAGACAAATTATTAATCATGTAATGAATGTTAAGAGGCTTTAAACCTGTAAAGATGAGTTTTAGTATGTGTCTCCTAAAACACAAATGCCCTCAAAGATTTTCACCCTAAGAATAGTAGATAAAATATATTTTTACTAAGTATTAATTTATTGACAACAGTGTTTGGCTCCTTCCTGTGACGTATGTGTCATCTGGATTACAAAGAAATTCAAAGTGAAGGCCATGACTAGTGGACAGGAGTAAACTCATCCTCTTTATCTATAGTGAAAACAATTATAGAAATATGGGTTCATGTTGAATAAGTGGTGTCTATACATGGGGAAGTTAACAATGATAGGTTGAGGACTTGAGACAGTGTCATAATCAAAGCCATATGTCTATTTTCTGGCCCCCAAAAGGAAAATATAAGCCTATGTATGCTATCACCCTGGGCTACACATATATTCTAAAAGTAAAATTATAAAAAGCATGCCATGACTGACAGACAGACTGTCACCATTAGTTTATATGAAAGAAGAAATATTCTAAATTGTATTGTACAGGAAGCATTGGAAATTAAAATTTTTACTGACATAGCATGTAATTTGCGACCTTTCTCCCCCCTCCCTTTCACTTTGGTCTCAATTTGAAAAAAGCAAGTGTTTTCTACCTACAGGAGACTTGAATGCTAACCTTGAAATCACAGGGTCCTATGATTGACTTTGTACTAGGAGTCATGTCCATCACTGCTTAGCATATCCACTTATTGCATCCCTGTTGACAGCTTGAGTGTTTTACCATGTGCTCTCCGTTCATTAACTCCATCTCTGTTTTGCTTGGGGGATTTAATGAAAATGCTTGCAAGAGAAGAGATCACGTTTCTCTGCTTCCTGTCAACATTCCAGAGAATCCTTCTCATTATTTTTTACTGGACTCTTCTCATCTTGCTGACCCTAAGTACTAGCTATAACCCATCTTTGTCCATAAGACTTTCTCTTCAGTCACTCTTTTACTTCTAATCACTGGTGAATGGTGATTTCCATCCTCAGATTAAAGAAAATATTGGATGCAAACATTATCCTTCTTTCTTTGCAAATTATTTAATCAGGTATATCAGTAAAGCACACTGGATATCCCTTAAACTGTATTCATGATTAGTTTTTCATCCTCTTCCATTTTTAATAATTAGTGTGTATTCTTCCAATTCTCTTTTGCTTCTGGTTTATTTATTTATTTTATTTTCTGGTTTGTTTATTTATTTATTCATAGTACATAGTCATAATGATCTTCATAAAGTGAAACCAGACAAGGGTCAATTCTTTGAAGAAGCCTTCACCCTCACCACACACACTAATGTGTTCATTTGCCACAGATAGAAGCCTTGTCCTTCGTAGCTGCTGAAGCTCGGGTTATCATCTGCGATATATTTCTATAAAAAAATCTCCCATTACAATGAACATTCATTCTTTCAATTCTGTTCTTCTAGAAAACCTTTGGTAAGACAATGAGTGGTGCTCCTTGTGAGTTAATACCCTGAGAAATGCAGGATATAGTGGTGACTTTACACTGCAATTATCATAGCTACAATGGGGGTGGTTTTGTTTCTACTTGAGAAACTTTGTAATTTTATTTTGCTAACTTTGAAATGGTTATTATTTTATTTTTGATCCTTACACAAAATATAGACACAGCATGCTTTTTGGGCCAATTATCTTCTTAATGTATAATACATGCAATTTAGAGATTTTAGAATATACTAATAAGGAAGGAAAACAGAAAGCTAATTCATACTTAATAGCCCAAATCTCATGGTTCTGCCACAACAAACATTAGTGATATTCTTATATATTCCAAATTGAAATCAATATTACACTTGGAACATGTCATTGGGGATATTTCATGCAACCATCTTGTCCTCTGTTTAAAGTAGTGTGAGCTGATGGAATTATATCCTTCAGTTCTATAGGACAGACATTGTATTTTTGATTGAACATCAGGAAGCATGTTTATTCCTCTGGGAGGAAGGATAATTATTTCTGTTAACTTTGTGAATTTATCTGAGATTTTCTAACTAGCTAATAACTGGTTTTAAAGCAAAGATCATTGCTGGCTTTTGTTCTTAGAAGGACATCAGGAATGTTAACCAAAAATGTCAGGCTAAAAATAATATTGAAAGGATTTCAATACTAGACGGAACTTAGATAAAGTTTTAATTCACAGTTAAAATTTTCATCTGTTAACAAAAAATTCATGAAAAAAATATTTAACCTTGAAACTGTCACCTGGGACTGAAATCTCTCACCAGTTTGTCTTTCTGCAATAATTGCAGCCCCCACATTTCCCATCAACCCATGGGACCATGATGTGTGTAGTGATGACTGAGAAATACAGTCTTTTATATTCTTTATCTTGTCATCTCATTTCTTTTCTCCATCTCTCACCAATGATACTGTCATTTTCACCATTATTTTGTGTCACTTCAGGGATCTATCATTTGTTGATAAATTACTATGTGTCCAGGACAATTCAAGTCCATTAGATGATTATTATTCTAAAATATCATTCATTATTGACATGTTCAATAAAATGTAACTAGAAACATTATTAGATAATATCAAAATATTAACTTTTAGATCTCATTTTTGTTGAGAATAAAGCTGAGTCTTACTAAATATCCTACTAAGTTTTCCTGCCTCGATGGTTTCAGTCATCAATAGACTATTGTAATTTGGAGATTTTGGATACATTGCATCAAATATATTATTAAACATTAAATAAATTTAATTATAAATTTTTCTGATGTCAGTGCCTTCATAAATAAACAAAGAATTAGGTCACTCAATGTTGAGGACTACACTGTCCATCGTTGGGGGCCACTATGTTGAGGCCCACACTGGCCGGCTTGGAGGGCCACTGTGTCCTGGCCCAAGCTGCTGTTCTGGTCTGCAGGTCAGGGTCTAGCAAGAGAGATCGGGAATGGAGGGGCAAGAGCTTGCAGGTGTGGATTTCATGTGTCTTGCAGCGTAGATACAGCATGCGCCATGTGTCTTGCAGCTAGAAACACTAAACAGCAAAACAAGGTATGTGGGATCAGAGTGTGCTCAGCTGTTGTAGGCTGTTAAAAAACAAGTCTCTTGTCAGGGTATATGGCTCGAGATGTTTGCAAAGATGATAGCCATGATAGATGATAGATGATAGTTGTTGGCTCCCAACAACTCAAGTTTTAAAAAAATATCTATGAACTACCAAATATAATTACTATTAACTCTGATGTATAGGGAGAAATGGATTCTTGAAGTATTGCAAAATATTTTTATGACAGTATAGGTAGGACCTGCAGAGGCTAGAATTGAAATCATATCTGTTTTTCCAAAGAAATACAAACCTTGTCAATACATATCTAGTTTACATTAGTTAATTTTAGATATTTACTATTCAAATTAATTTGTAATGTTGGTTTGTTAATTTTTAAAGTGAAATAAAGCATTTATTTTTATGTTTTCATATTTGCTTTTTCTAATCTTACCTTGAGAATGGTTTAGGTTTCGTGGGTAAGTTCATCTGCATGGTTCAATATTAAATGTATATTCTTACTTGGGACTCTGACAATTACCCATCCAGGTGGCTAGATAGTATGAAGAATGAAGAACACATTCTTCACACACACAGTTACTTAAAACTGCTTTATATCATCACAATCAGTTCTTGGTACATGGCCTCAGCTGCAACAATAGATATTGCTTTTGCTTATGACAAGCATTCTAACTTTGAAGAGGCTCTCCAAACACCTTTGAAAGTGATACACATACATCTCCATCTGCATTCCAGTTCTAGGACACAGAGATTTCGAATAGGTCAGTAAATAATTTGTACCTATCCTTATCAAACCAATGGCTGTTCTCACCAATTATTTTCTTTCAAAATAATCCACAAATCCTACACATTGTAGCTCACAGGCCAGTTAATTGTTTGAAAGTTTACTTTTCAATTTTAGTAGGACATTATTTCTCACTGTTTTAGGTAATGCTGTTTGGAGACTTCAGTTTGTGAGCAAAACTGTCATAGGTTGAGGTGTTTATAAAACAGGACTCAAACTATCCATTGTTGAATGTGTTCAGCATCTGTGTTCCCCATTCTCCTACTGGTTCTCAAGTCTCTGGAAACTTTCCATGTCAAAGCATATCAACTCTAGTATTGGAATATTTCAGGATAATTAACTATTTGTAATTTGTGTATATGTTTCATATATTTTAGGTTAAATTAGATAAAAGTTACTTGAAAAATATAAAAGGATGTTTAAAAATAATACAAATTTTAGAACACTAATGCTGCTTAATATGTTTTATTTTCTTAGTGAAGAAAAAGTATCATAGAAAACATACCTTTACAATACTTCTCATGTTCCTCTACATTCTTCCTTGAATAAAATATATATGTGCTGTGTGTATATGTGTCTCTGTGTGTGTCTGAGTGTGTGTGTTTGTGTGTGTGTGTGTGTGTGTGTGTGTGTGTGTGTGTTAGGATCATATATTTGAGTGTTTTGTTTCCACTTAGAGGAAATGTTTAGGAAGAGTTTCCTTGTATGGCTTTGTTGGAAGGGGTATGTCCCAGGGAAATAGGCTTTGAAGTTTTAAAACTCTAAGCAATTACTGTTGGGAGCCAACTTGTAGCAGAAAGAGGCTATCAGCTTTGCAGCCATCTCAAGCCATATACCCTGACATGAGACTTGTTTTTCAACAGCCTAAAACAACTGAAGCACTCTCTGCTGTTTAGTGCCCCCAGCCTGCAAGGCTCATGTGGTATCCACACCTGCAAGGCCCACGGTGCATGTGCTATCCACGCTATCCACGCCTGTAAGGCTTATGTCATATCCACACCTGCAAGACACGTGGTATCCACACACCTACAAAGGCATGTGGCAAAAGTGTATAAATACTGTAGATTTTCCTTCAATAAATGAGACTTGATCAGAACCTCTGTCTTGTCTCCATTCTTCGCGTCTCTTCCCCTTTATCCCCACTCTCCCTCACTAGACCCTGACCCGGAGACCGAAGAGGTAGAGAGGTCCAGGATGTTTTGGTCCCCAAGCATAGAGCAGAGAGGGCCGCAACAAATTACCAGTTGGATAGTTCTCTGACTTGTGCTTGTAGATCAGATATAAGCTCTCAGTTACTGTTCTAGTGTCTTCCTGCTGCCATTCTCCCTACAATTATAGTTATTGCCTCTAAACTTTCTGAGTTATCTTTATCATGGTGTATAGCAATAAAATGTAACTAAGACAACAATATATACATGTGTTTAGGATTGAACATTTGGAGTTAGTTAACCTATAAAAGGGCTCGTCCCTGGAAAAACAGTCTCTCAGCAGGCATTTCTTGCCTGTAACTCTTCAACTAAGGATGTAGCTTCATAAAATTTCTTTCAAGATCTAAGATTAAGAAAAAATTAATTACTTTCAGCTCAACCAGTAACCTAATCATATATCTCTAAACTTGGTTAAACTTGAAATCTGAACCCTTCTTGGTCTGGTCTCAAATGCTTTAAAGAAGGGATACTCCTCCAGCACCCTCATTCGCCCTTTATATTACACTCATTTTAGATTATTTGAAAGGCCTTAGTGTTTCAGAGCAGATGAAGTGAACTGTAGATGTGACAACAAAGGAAAGAGATACACATAAGAAGGTATCACTGAGAAAACACCAACCACTGACCACAGGATGATTCTTTCAGGGTCTTACCTTTAAGTACATGGAAGCAGCCAAGGTCAATAATAATAGCTTATATTATTTTTGGAAGGTTGTTTGGACTTCTTGACTAACAATGTTAAAATAAGTTTTCCATGGCTGGTGTTTTGTTGCTCTTTGTGTTTGAAAATAGTGCCTTATATAGATTCTTTTAAGAGATACAGTTGTTCATAGCCACTGGACTGAGAACGGAGACCCCAATGGAAGAGTTAGGGGAAGGACTGAGGGAGCTGAAGGGGTTTACAATCTCATAGGAAGAACAATATCAATCAAACAGACACCCCAGAGCTCCCGGGGAACAAACAATCAAATAAATTAAATATCCAATTGTTTAAAAAATAGAATACGGCCAGCCTGGTCTACAGAGTGAGTTCCAGGATAGCCAGGACTACACAGAAACCCTGTCTCGAAAAAAACAACAACAACAAAAAATAGAATACAGAAAAATTATGTTTTCCATACATTTTCCCACACTCATTTTATTATTCATTGATAATTTTTCAAAACAATTGTTTTTGTGAATATTCTCTGATGATCACTATTGTATTTATTTACAATCTGAGTATTAGGCCAAACCTATTACACTTCTTGATTTTGTTTTTGTAATAGATCTCAGAAGCTGGCATAAAATATTCAGCCATCCATGCAAAAGATGTGTTGTCTTCTAGGCTTCATTATTCCATTAATAGGGTACAGGAAACAGGTATACTATAATACTTAAAAAGCTCAAGGAGCTTTAGACGGGCAAATGATTATTACTTCTATCTTAAAGCCATTCTATTTTTTAACCCAATTAGATTTATCTTGTCTTTTGAAGTTTGGATCCAGGCATTTTTTTCCCTTCTTGTTTTTTTTTTTTTTTTTTTTTTTTTTTTTTTTTTCCTAAATGTATAGATTTGAACATGCCTTCTTCACCAAACATAGTCTGTTCCAAGTGCCTCCCGTGTCCCCTCCGCCCGCAAAGAGAGACACATGAGACAATATTTGGGTGGTTACCACAGACGAGGCTTTACTTGAAACAGCAGAAGCAGAAAGGTGGAAAAGACAGGAAGAGGCTCTGCTTAAATACACCCTAGAGTGACGTATTCACTTCTGATTGGCTGTTCACTCATTACCCATAATACGCCCCGAGATGGGCAGTGACTTTTGGCACGCTTTTGCCTTTTTGCACCTGTGCAGTCCATTGTTTACTAGTGGGAAGGGCACGATGTCCGCGCCATCTTGGAATGGCGGATGTATCACCGCTAACCACTGCTAACAGAGGCTTCCTACAATAGTCATGTTTCCCTTTTGATTTAAAATGAGAAGTATGTAATTCTTCATTTCACTTGAATATCTAGAGGCCATTAGAGGCTTGTTGACTGACATAATTTCAAAATTAGTAGTCTTAGGAAGCAGGACTGTATCAAGAGATAGAGAGCAATGTGAGGATGGTTGCTTATTGGAGCAATCAGAGCACACAAAGCATTTATTGGATACATTTGCTGTCTTGTGTGCTTGAGGTGTATGCTACTCCCAAACAATCACAAGAGTAATAATAAAGATCCCTTTTTCATAAATCACTATAATAGATGTAATTTTAATAAAAAGATTGAAATATGGTGGGAATTACGAAAATGCATCCCAGAGACATGCAACAAATGCACCCTATTGGAAACACAGACCTGTTCAATTAGGAGATGCCACATGTAAAAATCATAGCATTTATGATACACATTAAAGAGAAACACAATAGACTAACAACCTAATTTGCAGCTGAGAAACAATTAAAAAAGACTAGTCACAGGTGCTCACATCACAGCCATTCATTAACTGCATATCCACTTAGGAGAAAAAAATATAAACAAGCAATCAGCACTAGACCTTGGTGAATGAGCAGGCGTGTGTGACTAGTATAAATCTTCATCTTTACCTGTACAGACTTTAAAATTTTTAAATGCCAATGATGTGCAAAAGATTTGTCTGTCTAAATCATAATAAGAATATGGCAGGAAGAGCCCCACTGAAAGAAATAAATATAATTCCGCCTCTCCCTTCAAGAAAGCAATGTTAATTAGCTGAAATTCAATACTGTGAGAAGAAATGTCCCGAAGTTGACCATTGCAAGTTACTTGAAACTTATGTCGATAGATCCTGAAAGATAAACCAGAAAAAAGCTTCAGGAGAAACGATTGGCAATTAATGGGTGACACTTTCTCCAGTTGTGGAACAACTGGAAGAGTTCCCTATGATCCTGCAAACAGCTCCCTACAAATGCTTATGCAAATGCAAATGTATGCAAACCCTAACTAAACTCAGTGGATCAAGAAAATAGAAGGCCAACTGGTTGAAAATGTAAAAGGGTGGGTTCAGAGGAGATGGGGATAAGAGTTAACTGGGGTCAATGTAATCACAGTACATTATGTACATTATTAAATTGTTCAAAAAATAAAATAATAAATCTAAGTCCTTTACAGCTTTTGCTGTTTCTCCTAGAATAGTAAAGAGCATTAGCAAAATTTAGAATTAAAAGATGGCATTGAAGTCATTGTCATGGCTTTAGAAAAGTCCTCTGTTACATGGTAGATAATTGAAAAGAGTGAGTGTGGGTCTGGGAAGTTGTGAGAGATGAGAAGCACAGCAGCAGAGGAAAAGCAAAAATGGGAGGCTGGTAACCAAGCAAAGCCTGGGCTGCTTCTTCATATACTTCTGGTGCTGCAGCATCTATTCTGAGTGCCTTGTAATGTTTTATTTAAATAATGTTTAATTAACATATAACTACATTACTTCCTTCTTCCAATGCTGACCCTGCACTACTCTCTCACAATGTTGTATTTTCTTTCAGTTTTTATTTTTAATGTGTAATGGATGTGCAAACAGAATCTCGAGCACTTCCTGTGAAAAGAAGGTGCTGCAAGTTAAAAAGTGGGTGGTCCATGTTTTTTTCAGTTCTTGAACTGCACACTGGTGATATAGTAAAGGCATTGCTATTTTATAAAGTGGCCCTGAAGGTCCACTCATACTTCTTCTGCTTCTTATACAGACCATGGCACATGGGTCCACACTAAGTTTATTTCTTGAGATGAGTATAGAGGGGTTAAGAAGCTCAACTTTAATTTTTAAAAAATGACTTCTTTTAAACCATACAAATGTGTGTTTTGACATAAAATACCACAGAGTTAAACACACCACACACATGCACACACACGCATGCACACACCATGGTAACTAATATCTAAATACACCCTAGGTCATTTGACATCTCTTTCCGTGGTCATACTAGATTCTCAGAGCACCATGAGACACAATAAATAAATGAGGTGTCTGAGCTCATGTGGAGCTGTTCCAGTGATTTCACCTCTTCCTAAATCAGATTCCTCAGGAGAGTGCCTCTCAAAGCAGAGTCAACACAAGTATTCACAGCCCGTCTCTTTCAGAGAAATAATTATGCATCACTGTGAGTTCCCTAGCCACTTCTCCTTCATTTCCATGTTCTAAATTACCAGTTCAAATGTCCTTTCCTCAGTGAGATGGAAAAGAACATGATACCCAGTTTCTTTTCTGCTGAAGGGCTAATAATGAGAAAATATTATGTCTGTCTTTGGCAAGTACATACCCCAGGAGAAATCTAAAGAGTTGTTTCAACTAGGATCTCATTACAAGTGGAAACCTTCATCATTTCAACTCATAGAAGATATTTTGGGTTATTTTGTATAATTTTCTTGTCTTTAGAAGTTTACTTTTGTGCATATGTGTGGTGTGAGTGTGTGTGCGTGTGAGAGAGACAGAGACAGAGAGCTAGAGAGACAGAGAGCTAGACACACACAGAGAGCAGGAGAGAGAGAGAGAGAGAGAGAGCCAGAGCGAGAGACACAGACAGAGAGCGAGACGAGAGACACTAAAAGGGCCTAGCTTCTGAAAAAAAAATACCATTTGCTTACTTCAGCATGGTATCCTTGTAAAAGCTTAGAACATATGGAATACCAAAACCAAAATCATTTTTTTTTTTTGGTATCAAAATGAGCAATGAAAACAATGTTTATTATTTTTGAGCAGCAAGTCATATTCACCTTTCTAAGATACTAAACCCAGATGCTAATTAATTATCCTGGAATACTGTTCTTTTGTGCATCCAATATATATAGCTCCCCTTATGCAACTCTTAAGATGCAAACTCTCATTATGCCAGGATGTCCAGTTTAGTAAGCTTGGCCAGGTAATGGTGTCTAATTAGTCAATGAAATGGTGGCCTCTGTTCACAAACATTGACTTTATAGATTTAGTGAGAGTTTCACATCAGTTGACTTTATGGGAGAATGATTTATCCCATATAAATAATAGTTCAATGACTTCAAAGATTTAACCGTGGGAGTCTGGAATCTCATAGCTAAACAAACAAACAAACAAACAAACAAAACCAATCTGGGTTGAGTCTGAGTCTCAGCCTGCCTGCCCTTTCCCATGGTCTTTGAGCTTCCAGAATCTTATAGGCCAGTACTTTCAATGTATATATCTCTATATCTATTTCTTTCCTCATTTAGAATTTTTGGGTGAGCATGCTTGGTCATAAGTTGGAGGTCTTTTGAATTTTAAAGTTTTCTGAGTGCTTCTAGCATATAAGCCTGATCAGGACCAGGAGTCAGTACTTAGTACCTAATTTGCATAGGTCCCCTTGAGGATCTCGCAAAATTCAAACTCAGCTTATTTAGTGTGTCTGATGTAAAACCTTAATACCTACATTTCCATGTCTCTTGAATTGCAAATTAATTAGCTGATCTGTAAAGCGACTAAGTATTTTATTTTTTATTTTTGAGACTGAATGTTAATTACATTTTTCTTTTCCTTTTCCTCCCTCCAAACCTTATCAGATACTTCTCTGCTCCTTCAAATTCATACCCTCTTTTTCCATAATTATTGTTAATATATATGATATATATAGTTATATATATATATCATATATATTATATATTATTATATATTATATATTATATATTATTTATATATATTATATAATATATATAGATGAAAATCAATACCAAACCCCAAACCAGTCAAAATTTAAAATTGTGGATCCCAGTGGGCACACATACAACACAATTTCTGCACCTCAGTCTCAGGAAACATTGCAAGAAGAGGGAAAAAGTTTGTCAGACCCGTCTCCATCCCTACGGAGTTTGCTGTGAGGTTGTGTCTCCTAGTAACATCAGAAGTTAACATCAGAAGTTGCACCTAAAGTATCACCAATGTAACTGTTCAAACATGGACTGAACATGAAGGGCACCACTGAACATTCTGAACTGAAAGGGAAAGGCACATGAGGCTTAGTTAATATTTTAGGCCTTATTTTTATTCTTTCTCAGTGATCTCTTCTCCTGATGTGTGAAACCAACTATTGACAATGAATATGTATATAATATGTAATGAGGAATACATTCATATGTAAGTTACAGATTTGTTTCAATAAAAGTATATTTACAAAAAAAAAAAAAAAAAGAAAACAGGGCAGGGGCAGCTGCCAATACCTGTTCTAGATTCTCCCTCTGCTATCTTCTCACCCAATAGACTTGAATGGAAAGATTGCAGGGCAGAGGTGTAGTGCAAGGATATGTATGTTTGTGAAGTTTGTGTGGAAACTTTTTCTAGCCTCTGGGGGCCACTTGCTAAAATGACAGGAATTTGGGAGCCAATTATTAAGCTGTTAGTATATATGAAGAGACACTGGTGAAGTGTTTGACACAGTAATCAAAAATGCTACAATTAGAAACATTTACATTTCTTTTATGGTGGGATTCATAAATACACCCTTATTACCTCCTTCGGCACTGATAACTGACTGAAATTTAAAAAAAAAATGTAAACATACAAATATATTTGCATGCATTTACATTGATGTAAAATGGAATAGTAGTTACTTATGCTGGTATCTACCAACTATTGTGTTAAAAATTGGCAATTCAGATTGCTCCCCAGCTCAGAGGTAGACTACACGTAGGAAGTACAAAGCCCAGGATTAATGCCTAGTTCTTACTAATGCTTTTCCTTCATTTGGAAAAAAATAAGAATGCTAAAAATTCCTCAGTTTTGGTATATGTTTTTTGTTTTTATGTTGATAAATTGTTGGTAGCTTTTTAAAAGTACCGCAGCTACCAGCTAATTAATAAATGTGGCCTCATTTATGAACCTTACATAATATTGTCTCCTTTGTGTCTAGCATACATGCTTAATATTAGACACCACAGTACTGAAGTCAATTTTTTGAAAATGAAAGGACTTAGTTCCCCTGGAAGGGACAATAAATATCTTTTATGGAGAGTTTAATTGCCATTTTTATTAGATTTTCATGTTATCCCAGGAATAAGTAGCAGCTGAATTTGGAGGTATTTAATATTGAAAGTACTCTTTAAAAGTGCCCACTTATATTTCATTTTATAAATAGTTCCCTACAATTTACAAGGGAAAAATAGGATTGCCTCTTGATCATATGTTGAAATTCTAGCCTACAAAGAATAGAATTGGGATTAGGTTGATTAAGGGATAAGCTAGAAAACTAATGAATAGTAGTCATACTTTTTAAATGCTGAAGAGATGAAATTTCTGTTTCTACAAAATAAAAACATTGAGAAACAGGAGGAAGCTACCTCTATTCACTACATCTGCTTACGGCTGATCATTAACAGCCTTTAGAACTATGTGAAAAAATTTCTGTGTTCTTTTTAATAATCATCTAAGTCTGTAATTTTCTGTTGTAGGAACTTGACTCATCTAAGACAATGGCTGATTGAAACATATCTATTGATAGCGGTACTGGATGTGACTCAGACTTCTTGATTTCCTAGGCAGGTTGGAGTCCACAGTCCATCAGCCTTCTTCAGTGAGGTTCAGTGAGCTCCTCGTGTGCACAGGTGGTGCTCATGATGAGACTGGGATAGTTCGGCAACAGATGTACCTTCTCTTACAAATCATAGTTGTAATGCAAGAGGGGGGAATATAAAAGATGAAACTAAGCACTTTGCAGTGGTAAATTGAGATTTTTATAAGGGAAGTATAATTATCTCTGTGTTTAAATAATATAATGTTTAGCCTACAGACTTTCAATAATGACATTCATAAAAGCCAGTTCCTTCTGCCCTTTTATATACCAGTCTCTCTAGTAAAGAAAGAGGGGATCTAGGGTGATGTCTGCAAAGAGATTTGTGAAGAGTTGATAAATTAAACCTTAAAGTGTATGTATTCCAAAAACCAAATGATTGATATATATATATATATATATATATATATATATATATATGTATATATATATATATACACACACACACACACACACACACACACACACAGTCTGAAGAAGTTTGCTTCTCAAATGATGATTTAAGAGCCTCATTTTCTACATCAGGGATATAGAGGAAGAAAAGGACTGGATAGGGGCTCTGCTAGGCATTTGTGACTCTCGACTTTTGATGGTTCATTTAAGAAGCACCATTATCAGAGACTCCTCTACTCACATTTAGAAAACTGCTGCAGCAATCTTGCCCTGACCCTAGAAAAGCAGCCTGATACATTTCATCCCATTTCAAGTTTATGCTTCTGTTTTCTTTGCTTACCCATTTTCTTTGCTTCCTTGTTTTCTTTGCCTTTAGATTCACAGCCTGCCTTTATCAATCAATGGGATATTTACATCATGAAAATAAGAAAATGCCACAGACAAGAAATACTTTTGAAAGAGAGCTTGTTTACCTTGTAGCTTATGCTACATTTTCAGTCTTTCACAAAGTTCTCTTAACAGCTTGAAAGAAGATGCTAAACTAGACACAAAGCAATGAAAAAGCAGTGTCAGCTAGCGATAACTAGCTGTAGTCAGTCCTGATGGGGGCAGTGCTTGGGGGACTGACAATGGGTTTTCCAAGTAACAACATGGAGACAGAAAATACTAAGTTTTAGGTTAGGGTGATCACCCGTATTTTATCATTTTTTTCCTTGAACACCGTCATCTGGACATGGGAAGGAACCTATGGAACATATTGATTGTCCTTAGGCATATATCTGTCATCAATACTGTAAGTCCTTGGAGCTTTGGGTGAGTTTTCTAGGGTTTTGCCTGGCTCTTACTATGGAAGGTTTTGGAATTAGAAGAAATCTTAAACCTTGCCATGGAGATGACTCAGTCTCATCACAGTATATACCTTTAATGCCACTTTAATTTATTATCCTTTGGAGTTTGCATATGGAATGTGAGAAAAATTCAGCTTATGTCATCTACACTGAAGTGCTTTACTTGATTTTTAAAGTTTAACCTTGTCCTATCTCTGTTTATCTGGTTCATTTTATATGCTCTTCTCCCCTCCCATCTCTTACAAGCCCCTTTCTCCCTCTTTGAAAATTATTCTTTAAGTTACTTTGCTACAACAAAGTTTTGCCTCCAGGTGAAATCAATAGAGTTACCCATAGAGGTCTTTTATGGGCTGGAGAGATTTTGTGCATTCATATCCTGGCAGGTCCCTTTTCCTAACTTAATTCCCATTTTCTGTTTTGCTTAAGGGATTACAACACTGTCGTCCAGAAGATATTAGAGTCTAACTAGACAAGTTTCTGTTTCCTTTCTTTTCATGTTGACAGACAACTGCAGGCAGTGAATGTTAACAGTAATGGGAGCAAAAGTCCTGCCAGTTTCTTTGTTTCTTTGTTTTTTTTTTTTTTTTTTTTTTTTTTTTTTTGGTTCATCTCCGTAAGGCAGCAGGGCTTGGAGAGGGAAACCCAGCCTCCAATGAGCCCTAGGGTGGATGAAATCTGCATTTCTTTGACATACTTCAAAAATGATAGAAGCCGGTACCCTCTACTTCCAGTAGCACAGTCTCAGTGACATGACTAAAAGGTGATTTCTGTCTTGGTGACTTAATTAAGCATTATACTGGTTTCATCTTTATTTTAGGTCAAAACTGAAGTGCCCAAAGCTAATTTTCTTGGCTGTGGATGATCCCACAACTGTGTGTTCTCAACCCCAAACAATTTTCTTGCTAGCTTTAGGCCCCATAACACAAATAATCACAAATGAAACCCTTTGCCGACCAAATTATGAATACATATTTTTGCTGAGTGAAATGGTTAAGCGATCTAGTAGTTAACTATAAGGGTTTGAGACAAGAAATATAGTCATCATCATAGATATTATTTTTCTCATAATCAGAAATATTTCAAACATAAAATATTACTCTTTGTGTAAGGAAGACATATGACATCTGATTTCTAGCAAATTTTTAATCCAAAGCTAATTCCTCAAGGAAATCATACCCTAAATGACTTTACTGTCTCTTTTGCATCTTATGTCTCAGAGAAAAAAAACTATATTCACAATATAATAGTGTATCAAGTACTCAATATTAATTTATCTTCATTTTATTTATTTCAAATAACCAGCTGTTATTAAGATTAGAGTGAAAAGTTATTTTCTTTCAAGTACTATTTTGGAGGGGAAAGGGGAGAAATATGGATGCACAGAGAATTAAAGTAAATTAATCTGATAATATAAGTGAATTGAGCAAGCTGTGCAATATAAATATTTTAATCACTTCTTGGTCTAGAAGTGCCACATCTACAAAATGAGCAATTATGGTGTACCTCTTGGGAGTCAACTCTAATTACAAAGCAGTGGGATGTTGCTAAATGTTAATACATGTAAATATCAAACATCAGGTTCTTAAATTTTCATGTGAGTTTTTAAAATACATGTTTTATGCTTGCTTCCTATAAATACTTTTGCTGCAAAGTGCATAGATCTGGGAGTTGAGAAGCATTACTTTTTTTTTGTAAATATGTTATCTGCAATGTAAACTATTACTAGCATGAAAAACAAGTATTTTAAAACTATATGATGAAAATAAGTATTGTCTAAGAAGATTGCTCATATTGTACCATATTTGATATAAAAGCATACAGACCCAAATTTGACCACCCATAAATATCATGCTTAAAACATCCAGTTGCAGTAGTATGTGCTTTTAATCTTAGTATAGAGAAAGAGGAGGCAAGGAAGATCTCCAAGGCTCGTTAGGCAATTAGCCTAGAAGAATAAATAAACTTCAGGCCAATTCAATACCATATTTTAACCAAAAAGAAGGATGACTGCTGTATGTGTGCACATATAAATATACACATGGGGATAAAGGCACATATGTATGTGCATGCATATGCATGAATCTCCTATGACCACACATGCACAGTATATGCAGACACATTCACACATGAACATAAATACATACACATACACAAAAAATTAGAAAATTTGCAACCTAGATTTTTCTACGTGGTATGCCATGAATACAAATATTATCCAAGACATCTTAAGTTCCATATGTATTGAAAAGTTAAACAAATATGGGTTGGGCCTTGACAATCACTGTGCTGGATTTGAGCTGTAAATTCCATCTAAGTCCCAATTCCCTCTAAGATATTTCAATATTTGGGTTTAATCCTAATGTGACATAACACAGAACCAGAAAGAAAATGGCTAATATATGCTTTCATATGTTGAATATTTTGATTTTTGTGTTTAATGTGAAACTTTTAGAAAGGTGAAGTCATAGAAGGGAGCCATTGGAGGAGGGTTTCAAATGATGGAAGATAGAATGCAGGAGGCATGATACAGGGAACAAAATAATGGACCAGGAACGATTAAATTACATGGAGAATGGGAACAAAGGGTAGAAGAGAAAATATAGGAAGTGGTAACTAACGCCAAAGATCTCTGAAAAAGGCATATGAAGCCTGCTTCTAATATATATATATATATATATATATATATTATATACATAATATATATAATATATACATAATATATTATATATATACATTCCATATATATGTATTATATATTTATTTCATATATATGTGTATATATATATTTCTTAAAAACAAAACTTAAAATATAACAAAACAATTTTTTCATGATCTTTAAAGAATGAATTTAAGCTCAGTTAATGTATCAGGAAAGAAAAAATAAAAGATTTTGAAGCAGATATTTCATTAGGGTCTCAATTCAGATCTTAGCATATTCAATGCTTTAGTTTGACTTTATGAGAAACTCTTAGCAGAGAACTCAGTCATAATGTCCTCTGCTGTGGCATAGAAAGTATAAACTCATAAATTGATATTTTAGGATGACAATGCTTGGCAAATTATTCACCAACAATAAGATACCAACACTGTAGACAAAAGGTTGTATATACTCTTTCATCTGAAACAAAATTCCTCAGATATTTATAACAACTACAGAGAAAAATATCCAAAAGTGTATGATGATGTTACAAAACTTATTACATTTCTTAAACTTTATAATATTAAATTAAATTGAATTAAATTAAGTTTAATTAAAAAGGCAAGTGAATCCAATAGCTTTTATTAGTTCTCAGAGTTCAATCCCTAATTCAACAGTGGCTGTAAGAATATGTTCTTGAGACTAGATGAATAGCCCAGTGGGTAAAGACCTGGCCACACAAGCAGAGAATTTGAGTTTGTATCTTTCATATGGACATAAAGTACCAAGGGTAGGTGCACATGTCTGTAATTCTACTATTGAGGCTGGTAGAGATGAATGGACATCTGGATGTCATTGACAAAGAAGCCCAGCTGAAACAAAGAGCTCCAGTTTCAGTGAGAGACCATATCTCAGAAACAAGGTAGACGTAATTGAGGATAAAACTTGATGTCTGCTTCTGGTCTCCATATGCTCATGCACACACATGCATATTTATTAGTAAATGGA
Source organism: Arvicanthis niloticus (assembly GCF_011762505.2). Lineage (NCBI taxonomy): Eukaryota > Metazoa > Chordata > Mammalia > Rodentia > Muridae > Arvicanthis > Arvicanthis niloticus. The sequence continues at coordinate 2,040,753 of NC_047671.1, forward strand.
TGTTTGTACATGAATACACACAAACACATGAGCATATGATATGAGTAGAAGTGTAAATGGAGTCTAATAATATACCAAGGAAAATATGCGAAACTTTAACACATATAGATCTTTTGGTTCCTGTTATTATAATTATTATAATATAAATTAATATATTATAGTATTATGAAATTTACATTTCATTATCATACATTACATTTATATACAGTCTATGAGTGGAATCATAACAAAATTCTATTGACCTTAAAAATCAATATCTTTTTTCATTTTTCATGTATTAAATGATCATTTGAGACTTTAAATACATTGTCCAGCACATCACGGATCCACATGACTTTCAAGTATGCTGTGATTTATAGATGTCCCAAACTCTACACGTTCACCTCACAATAAGTACAATGAAGATGATTTCTTGTGTTTTATAAATCTCCAAACCATGCCATTATAGGAGTAGAACCCTCATTCATGTTGTCTATCACACCCAGCATGTGTCCTATCATGATCTTTTTTATTGTGTTGCATACTACAGTTCAGAGTCATTCCATGCCTATTGTGAATGAGCTTAAGGATTAGCTGACTTTATTACTACCATTTTAGAGGTAAAGAAAAAGGGTTAGGATTATGTACAGATACCGAGCCAAAAATTCACAAGCTATAACCTAGTCCCATTTCTACTGTAATATCATGAATTAATATCATAATTTAAGAACACTTTTTGTAAAGTGTAAGAAATAGAATCTCTTAAACTTGATGAATACTGTTATTTAGGCAATTTTATCATATTCTTTTTTAGTTAGGGGAATATTTTCTTTAGGCAGTAAAAAGCCATAGATTCAGCTGCTTATTATGATTACAAGCCTCTGCTTCTTTCAATAAGTATCAGATACACTTTTAGGTTATAGTCTTCAAATTAATGGATGCTTAGCTACACTGATTGTAAGAAATCCTTAAGCTGTTTTTCCACAGAAATCATTTTACATAAAATAATAAATGTTTTGTCACCTCAAACTACATGCCTTAATGTTTCATCTATAAAATGAAGAGCCCTGAATGCAGCCTACAATGTCATAAGAAATGCTCTCCTCTTCTTGAAGTTTATTTATTTATTTTTTCATGATTTAGGTTTACTGGACATTGGAGATTATAATTTATGATTTCATTTATAATTTTTGTATGATATAATGTCTTCAATGAATATCTTTATGATTTTGTTTTTCTTTTCATTAAGGACTCTATTTCCTTTTTTATTCTCTTGTTATGTGAGTGGAATTTACTGAAAATTCCCACTAATAATGGCAATGATTAAAATATATGATTTTATAGTTCTTTCAAGTGTTACTGATGCTAATATTAAGTTGTTAATTGTTGTTGATTCAAGTAATTTCCTTGAAGTTTATATGCTAGCCAGAAACATCTTGTTTGAAATTTATTCTCCATTTAATATCTGTTTTGTTCATTGTAAGTGAAAATATTATATTGATTAAATTATTTAAGAAAACACACTGACAATGGTATCCCCAAATTTGTGAAGAATATCTCATTGTTATCCAAATGCATTACTATTGAGCTTGTGTGTTGTGGTTGACAACTTCTGTGTGTGTGTGTGTGTGTGTGTGTGTGTGTGTAACTGTATTTTATTTTTATTTTATTTTTTATTGGATATTTTATTTATATTTCAGATGCTATCACCTTTCCCCATTTCCCCTCCCTAGAAAACCCCTATCACATACCCCCTTCTCCTTTTTGCTTTTATACAATTTTTTTAATGTTAACCAATGGCTTTATAAATTTGGTAATGCTCAATATCAATCAGAAGTGTAACCTAATACCAAACCTAGATATATCAACTATCTTTGACTGGCAGAGACATGTGAACATCAGCCTCCATGTCTGGACCCCCTCTCTCTTTCTCTCTCACCATCTAGCTCCTCCTCTCCTTCTCCTCCTCTACTTATTCCTCCTCTCATTATTTCTCCCACCTTAGCTCCTCCTACATATCACCCTTCCTATTAAAATAAAACTTTTCTCTCAAAATACAGTCAGTAGGTGCAAGATAGACCTAATACACAGTCCACCATTTTGTTGACTAAGCAGAACCTCTGTCATCTCTCCTAAATAAAAGACTTAGTTCTGAACCTGGCTTTTTTTCTTGGCTTTAGAATGAATGTCAGCTGAAAACCATCCTCTCAAATGTTTTCTCTCAAAGTAAATAGCAAGGATTGGCTATGAGACTATAAGTTTTCAACCCCGTCAGAGATCCAGAATGACTGAGTTAACTGAAATTATGGGAAGCACAAAGCATAGCTTCTAAAACATAGCCAATTTATAGAGACCGCTGAACACCTAGACAGTCCCTATACTACAGAACGTTGGAGCATCTGATCTTTAGCCTTCTGGCCCAGGATCATCTGACAGACCTAGTGATGCAGAATTATTAAGGGCTGATTACTCTGTATTGGCAGATATAATCAGTTGACTATTCTGCAAGTGTGTCCTTTTCTGGACAGTGATTTGTCTGTAGATGGAAAGAGGCAATTCTTGCCTAATGGCTGACTCACCACAATTGGAATAACTCCAAAGATGCTCAATTTCTTCTTAGAGTCCAAGACAGGAAGCTGTCAGGAGCAGACAGGTCTCTAATCAAAATGAACATTAATATAGAAATGTTTGTAACATCAATTCTGTGGATTTCTGATGTTTTGAAAACCACTATTTATGTAAGGTAATCTGGACTGTTGTCTGTTAACTCCTCTCAGCTATTTCTAAAGAAAATACAGAAAACACTCTAACAATAAACTCAAAGCCATGAATTTGCTATAGGCCCTTAACTCACAGGCTAACCATCTCAAATAAGTTAAAAATGTTAAAGAACGACTAGGTCTAAGCCTTGTATTCCTAAATGTGTTATACAGGTGCAATGCCTATGATAGTAACAATATTCATCTCATTTTTATATTAATAAGAAGCTTGTACCAATGAAAACCTTAAATTTGAAATCAAAGTAAATTTTATACCATTTAAGAAATTATAACTTCATCTTAATAACAATTATACATATTTCTACCAGTAGGTTATGGCTATGCAATAAATCCTAGCTAATCCTCCCTGTTCCACCAAAACCACTACTTTAACCTAGAAAGACAGCCCAATATTAACTACCTCAGTCCCCAAGCCCAGGGAATAGGGGTGCCAATTCTTCATTAACTTCTTCAAGCTGATTATGGTTGTTGAGATATTAGAAGAGGGTTTGGGGGAAGAGTAAATTGATAAGCCTCTGACACTGTGTCTTCACTGCATCCAGCTGGAATTCCAGGACATCAGAGGTTCCAGCAGGTCTGCTCAGCTTGCCTGATGAGTAGATACACCAAGGCTATGTATTCTGTAACATACAATTCTCAAAACAAATTTTAGTATCAAGATAATTGTTTGTTTGAATTCTGGAATCTAGTCTTCTGGAGGCCTACCTCTGTCATGTCTAATCCATATAATTCTGGGAGTTTCTATGAGGGTGTGCTCCCACCATTCTCCCATTTTTGCCTTCCTGCTCTCAAATTTCCCAATATCAGGGAATCCAAACTTTTGGGCACCTAGGCCCTCCACTTCCACTGATGCCTAACCCTTTACCCCATTCCCCTCCTCCAATTACTATGAGAGTGTGCTCCCACCATCCTCTCATTCCCACCTCCCTGCTCTTGCAATTCCCCAACACTAGGGAATCCAAACTTTCATGTTCTAAGGCTGTCCACTTCCACTGATGCCTGGCAAAGCCACACTCAACTACCTATACAGGTGGAGCCATGAGTTCCCTCCCTCCCTTTGTGTTCTTGGGCTGGAGATTTTCGAATGGCTACTCCAGCTTGTTTCTTAGGACCATTTGCTTGAAAAATTGTTTTCCAGCCTTTTACTCTAAGGTAGAGTCCGTCTTTGCACTGAGGTGGGTTTCCTGTATGCAGCAAAATGCTGGGTCCCATTTATGTATCCAGTCGATTATCCTATGTCTTTTAATTGGGGAACTGAGTCCATTGATGTTAAGAGATATTAAGGAACAGTGATTGTTGTCTCCTGTTATTTTTGTTATTAGAGCTGAAGTTATCTTTGCGTGGCTATCTTCTTTTGGATTTGTTAAAAGAGGATTACTTTCTTGTGTTTTTTGGGGTATAATTTCCCTCCTTGTATTGGAGCTTTCCTGATATTATCCTTTGTAGTGCTCAGTTTGTGGAAAGATATTTTGTAAATTTGATTTTGTCATGGAATATCTTGATTTCTCCATCTATGTTAATTGAGAGTTTTGCTGGGTATAGTAACCTGGGCTGGCATTTGTGTTCTCTTAGGGTCTGTATGACATTTGTCCAGCATCTTCTAGCTTTTATAGTATCTGGTGAGAAGTCTGGTGTATTTCTGATAGGTCTGCCTTTATATGTTACTTGGCCTTTCTCCCTTACTGCATTTAATATTCTTTCTTTCTTTTGTGCACTTGGTGTTTTGATTATTATGTGACGGGAGGTATTTCTTTTCTGGTCTAGTCTATTTGGCATTCTATAGGCTTCTTGTATGTTTATGGGCATCTCTTTCTTTAGATTAGGGAAGTTTTCTTCTATAATTTTGTTGAAGATATTTATTGGCCCTTTAAGTTGGGAATCTTCACTCTCATCTATACCTATTATTCTTAGGTTTGGTCTCCTCATTGTGTCCTGGATTTCCTGGATATTTTGTGTTAAGAACTTTTTGCATTCTGCATTTTCTTTGACAGTTGTGTTGATATTTTCTATGGTATCTTCTGCACCTGAGGTTCTCTTTTCTATCTCTTGTATTCTGTTGGTGATGCTTGTGTCTATGACTCCTGATTTCTTTCCTAGGTTTTCTATCTCCAGCGCATTCTCCCTTTGTGATTTCTTGATTGTTTCTACTTCCACTTTTATGTCCTGGATGGTTTCGTTCAATTCCTTCACCTGTTTGGTTGTGTTCTCTTATAATTCTTTAAGGGATTTTTGTGTTTCCTCTTTAAGGGCTTCTTCCTGTTTACGTGTGTTCTCAGATTCTTTGAGAGTGTTATTTATGTCCTTCTTAAAGTCTTCTATCATCATCATTAGAAGTGATTTTAAATCTGAATCTTGCTTTTCTGGTGATATGGGGAATCCAGGACTTTCTAGTATGGGAGAACTAGGTTCTAATGATACCAAGTACCCTGTGTTACTGATGCTTATGTTCTTGTGCTTGCCTTTTGCCATTTGTATATCCTTAGTGCTACCTGCCCTGTCCCTTACTGGAGCCTGTCTTTCCTATTATCTTGGTTGTATCAGAACTCTGTGGGGTGGGTGTAACTACTGGAGTAAGCGCTGGGGCCCAAAATCTGCTCAGTGCTCAAGTGCAGACAGGATGCTGCCCAGGTTAGAGCTCTGGGAGCCCTGTGCCCTCTGGGTTCTTAGATATTGGGCACAGAGCTGCCACCCAAGATCTGCTCAGTGCTCTGGCCCAGACAGGAAGGAACCAGTGCTCTGGACCGGGGGAGTAACTTCCTGGGTCTTTGTGGGTCCCAGACACTCCCTGTTTGGGGTGAACATTGCTGTCTGCTTACCTAAGATACTGCCCGGGTTAGAGTTCCTGGGAGCCCCACTTCCTCTGGGTTCTGTGTGATTGAGGGCAGAGCTGCCGTCTTGGATCTGCTCAGTTCCTGGGCCCAGACCGGAAGAAGGGTTGATAACTTCTATATCCATGATTGAAATTTAATCAGACCTTTAGTGAACTCGTGGGAAAGAAAAGAAAGAAAAGGGTATACAGAGTTAATTCATAGACTATTGCTTTGAGAGAAATAGCTAGTATTATTTCATTAAATATAAAGTTCTAAACAAATAATAAGCATTTAAAAAAGCTAGTCATCCTTTATATTTTGACACTACATACTGCAACTTTGATGAACTGATATGTATTGATATGTGTATACAAGAAAGTGTGTGTGCGTGTTCCTTACATAACATATATGTTCAGTTAAATGCAAGCAGACAATATTTTATTTCTTCTTCCTTAACCTGGAATCTTTTTCCCTTCATATTGGTCTTGTCTGATTGCTGTGGCTAGGATTCTGGAACTACATTTAATGGAGTTAGTCAGAATAGTCATCTCTCTATTATTTGTAGTCTTAGAGGAACTATTTTTATCATATTCAGTAAAATATTAATTGTGCATTTGTTATATGTGATTTTCATTGTGTTGAGGTACATTTCTTTCATATCTTAGATATAAAAATATAATTCATAATAAATACTACAAAAATTTAACCAAAAATGAACATCTATACGCTGAAATCTATAAAATTCTTGTAAAAAATATTAACACAAGCAAAGAAATGGAAAGATTTTCTTTGTTTATGGATTAGAAGGTTTTTATTTTTCAAATATCTATACTGCCCAGACCGATTCATAGATTGAGGGAAATCTCTCAAATTCTAATGATGTTTTCTAAAAAATACAAAACCAATTCTACAATTCACATCGACTCACAAAAGACATCAAATTGTCATGATGACCCTGAGTAGAATGAACAAAGGTGGAAATATCCAATTACCTTGTTTAAGAATCTATTGCAAAGCTGTAAGTAATCAAATAGTATATAGGATTGGCATAAAAATGCACATGATGACTAGTGGTCCAGAAAAGATTGTTGAGATAAAAGCATGTATGGTCAATTGGACTTCAACAATGGTCCAAGGGTAAGAAACAGGAAAGGGCAGTCTCTTTGATGAATGGGATCATAAAGTTTAATGTCTAAATGTCGAAGAGTGGAATTGGAATGCCTTATCATAACATTCACCAACATAAACTCAAAATGGATTAGACACTTACAGTCAGATTGGAAAACTGTCAACATGAGTTCTAAAGCTATGTTGTAACTTGGATAAAAAATGTCTTGCTAGTGTTATTTTGAAGATTATGATTCTGAAAGTAGAGATAACTTGAGTGAATATTTGCAAATGGGACTGTCTCAGTAAAAATGCTTCTGGCCTATAGCTGTCTCTTTAGAAGTTTGCCAGAGCCTGACATACAGAGGCAGATGGATGCTCACAGCTAACCATTGAACTAATCATGGGGTTCCCAATGGAAGAGTTAAGAGAGAAGACTGAATGAGCTGAAAGGGTTTGAAGCCCCATGGGGAGAGCAACAATACTAATCAGCCAGGGCTCCCAGGGTCTTAAACCAGCAGCCTGGGAACACAAAGGGAGGGACCCATGACTCCAGCTGTATAAATAGGGAGGATGGCCTTGTCAGGCATAGGTGGGAGAGGCTGGATGCCCCAGTGTGGGGAAATTCAAAAGTGGGGAGGTGGGAGTAGATGGGCAGGTGGGGGTACATTTTCATAGAAGCAGAATAAGGGGGGATGGGATAGGGGGTTACTGGGTGGAGGGGAAATGGGAAAAGGGGATAACATCTGAAATGTAAACAAAATATTCAATAAAAAAATACCTGTGGCCAATAAGGAAACAGCAGAGCCAAGAAGAAATCTCAAGTATAGGAGATAACATTTGCAAATTATAGAGATAATTAGTTAGCATGTGAAACATAGAAGGAACACAAGATCATGAAAACAACTTGACGTGGCTAATGATTTAGCTATTTCTCAGATGGCATAAAACTGGTTAAGTTTGTAGAAATAAAACACAAAATCATGAGTAATGACAGAAATATAAACTAAAACTATATTGAACTATCACTTCACACCTGCTATAATGACTATTTTTTTCAAGGAGATGAAATGAAAATATTGGCAACAATATACAGGAAAAGGATAGATTGTGAACTGTTGAGGAAATCTAAGTTAGCAAGACCATTGTGAAAGCAACATGGAGGGTGCTCAAGCAACAACCAAAACTAACATGTCACACACAATAGCAGCTATAGCAGGTAAGGAAGTTCTTCTAGTGATGTTCTACCCACAGACACAATGTGACCACTCACCTTCATACAAAACTACTATATCAGAGCTATGGAAGTCACTTTATAAAGAACAAATTTATTAAAGTAAGAGGTCTGCAATATCCTACCCTCAAGTCCAAGGATCTACATGAGAGATGTGCCTTTCCTTGGGGAAGAGAGGAAACTAGGTCCAGTTTAAAACCTGAAACCAACTATCAGGGCTGTACATAGAAAACAGGTGTCAGATAAACTGTCATAACTTCTCAACACAAGCTAATACTGAAACAGAAAATAACCGAGACTGTCTTAGCCATGTAGACTATTTTTTTTTTTTTTTTTTTTTTTTTTTTTTTTTTTTTTTTGGTATGGGGCCAGATTTTTCTTGATGTGGAGCAGAAATAAAAGCCAAGACAGGGCCAAGTTCTAAATATCAATGCTAGGCTTGCTCTAGTGACAACAGTAACAGATGAAAGAATAAATGTTCCACACTTAAACAAGAACTCAAAGATGGAGCTCTAGACCTGTACTGGAATCAGGTAGAGTCCAGCATGCTGGTGGAGCAGATGACTTTAGGTTTTCTTAGTCATTGCTAGATTTGGAGAGATTTAGGAAATGTCTACCCCCATTCTCCTAATCTAAGATGTACAAATTCAGGTCTAATTTAGCTTAGGATCAGCCTTGGTGGCCAAAGCAATGTTGGTATCATTCATGCCTCAATCTAGGAAGCAAAGTTATTGTCAGCCTATTGCTTACAAATAAAAATCCAGACTTTTTCTAATATCAAACAAATAGTTTCTATCCTACTTCTATAGACTGATGTTTTGACATATATTCATCATCACCAGGTAAGACATGGACCATAGTGCACCCTTGAAATGGTTCTTACAGCTATATACCCTAGAAAGTCTGAGATTCAGATATCTTCCAGTTTATTATTGGCCTAGGCGGCCAAGGGACTATCTTTACTGGCAATGCTGCAACTCAGGAAACACAGACTGAAGCAAGACCTCATTTACCTGAGGGTAGTAGTAATAACAATGTTGCTCTGGAATTTAGTGCCAAGTTTCTGACCAGAACCTAAAAGCTCTTGTCCCCTAATACCCATCTCAGATCAAGCCTCTATAAAAGTCTTGATTCTAAAATGTGAGAAAGTCCTGTTTTTCTGATAGCTATTCTATTCTTATCTGTGACTGGTTGCAGTAGTCTACCCTACCTGTGCATACCCCATAATACTTTTATTTTAATATTCTACCATTGCCCTGGTGATATAGGCTATAATCTCAGGGTGCAGCTTTGCAGTGTTGTAGCTAAAGATGTGACCTGTGAAACTGGGTCAGTTGTTCAAGGATGACTTCAGAGGGAAATATCCTGTAATGCTCAGCTGCAAATCAGTAACTACAGTCATAGAACTGAGATCCTATATTTATCATAGGCACAGACACAGTGCCTGGCTGCAGACCAGTAACTGTGGATAAGGTACCAAGATCTGTCATCGCCACATGAAAAGGGTTGGAGGAATAGGGAACCCTGTGTAGGTATACTCTGGGTTTTTAAAACAAACCTGGACTTTGATTACTCTGTGGCATTAAAACAATTAAAACACACCAATACTGGATGCCTACCTGTCCTTGTCTTAGAGCTCTATATGATGGTGGAATAGTGGAAGTGACTCCAATCTTAGAGAAAATAAATAACCATTTGGAATTTCTCGTAAGACAGGCTTGAACAAAGCAAGGTTATGAAAACTAAAATAAATGCATAATGCTTCTATGTCCAAATGATGCCAGAGACCAACAAGCAGTCACAGCTTTCAAAATCCCATGATCTCAACTAACAGTAAAAATATACATGAAAGTTTGGTGCTAGAGTGATGACTCTGTAGTTAAGAAAATGTGTTTCTTCACAGGAGATCTCCTTTGTGTTCCCAGCACCCATGTGGTAGCTAACAACTATTTGTAACTTTAATTCCAGGGGACCCGAAGACAACTTTCTCTAGCATCCAAGGGGACTACACATGATGAAAAGATGTGCATGCAGACAAAATATTCACAGTTTTAAAGTGGCTTATAGGCTGTGGTCCAGCTAGTTTAATGGTGGTTGTCTGCTGATGAAAAGTCTAAGAATCCAATAATTATTCAGTGCATAAGGCTGTATGTCTCAGCTGGTCGTCAGTATTCACCAAAATCCCAAAGAAGTAGGCTCTAATAGCAGTGAAGAAATACCTCAGCAGCAGCAGAATATATAAACTTTCCAGTGAGAATGATGGCAGGGAGAAAAAAGCAAAAGAAATATTTCTTCCATGTCCTTTATATAGGCTTCGATGAGTAGATGTGTCCCAGATTTAGGGTATGTATTCCAATCAATAAAATTTCCTCAGAGGACTGCCCACCTGCTTGTTATTTTTTTTAAGTTAGTTCCAGATGCAAAATAGCAACCAATACATCACAATAACCAAATATCCATCACAATAACCAAAATAACTCTTGATTAGAAAATTTAGTGACCTAATTTGAGCAAACTCACTGAGCTTCGTGAAAGCACAAGGAAATAATTTAACAATTTTGCTAGGAAACAACATAGAGACAAAAGCAGTTAAATACTGGGTGGAGGTGATTCTGGGGAGGAGTTGAGGGGAAAGGAATAAATATGACCAAAATACACTATATGAAATTCTCAAGGAATTAATACAACTAGAATCTAACAAACAAATCTTCAAGCTTCAGAGACTTAGTGAAATTTAAAAGGTGACAGAAGGAACCAATAGTGAGAAATTAAAACAGAGGAAGCAACAGGTGATCTTGAATGTCAGGATGCTTGAAAGTATACATTTTCAGGAGAAATAATGGAAAAAGTTCAAAGAGAAATTGGAGAGGTCTACTGTTACTTTGGAGGAGCATTAAAGGAGCAGCTATGAGGTATTACTGGAGTTCTAGAAAGGAAGAACCCTTCTTCAAGATGTACAAAAGAAAACTTCAAGAACACAAAAACAGCCAGGCAGTGGTGGTACATGCCTTTAATCCCAGCACTTGGGAGGCAGAGGCAGGCAGATTTCTGAGTTCAAGGCCAGCCTGGTCTACAGAGTGAGTTCCAGGACAGCCAAGGCTACACAGAGAAACCCTGTCTTGGAAAAAAATTTTAAAAAGGGAAAAAAAGAACATAAAAACATAACCATTTATGGTCAGAAAGCTAAAGGTCGTCAGTCAAATTTAAGTCTACTAAATATATTCCAATACATATATAAAGCACACTATTGAAAGAATATATATATTGGTTTAGTATTTTTTCCTTGCTGTGATAACATTATGACCGAAAGCAACTTGAAGAGTTAAGGGTTTGTTTCATTTTATAATTTGTAGCCAATCATGATGGTAAGTCAGTTGAAAACTCAAGAACCAGAAGGCAGAAATTGAAACAGACGCCATGGAGGAAATTTGCTTACTGGTTTGCTTTCCAGAATCATTTTCAGCCAAGACTTAACCAAGAACCATCTGCCCAGATATGGCAGTATTCTCAGTGGGTTAGGCCCTTCTCTCTCAATTAGCGGTGAAGAAACTGTACTACAAGCAAACTCATAGGCTAATCTGATGGAGGCAATACTTTGGTTGAGGTTTCTTGTTCCTAGGTGACTTGAGTTTTGTTGACAAAAACTAACCAGCAAAAAAAAAAAAAAATGATTCTTGAGGCAATAAAAAAACCAAAGTAATGTACATTTGATAGGTTTTTAATTCACGTGGTAGCAAAAAGCTAGGGAAACACCCCATGAGAGTTTGTGTACTGAAGCAGAACCTTGTCAACCATGAACACTCTGCCTGCAAACCTTAGACACAGAGAAGAAAAAAAGACATTCACAGAGAAACCCAGGGATGAGAGACTGTGTCTACATTAGAAATGCTACAGGGAGTTCTTAGATTGAAAGAGATGTTAATGGGTAAGAAAAAAATCAGAAGGCTATAAAATTCACCATTGAATGTACCATACAGACAAACTTAGAACACAGTAACATTGGAAACATAGTGTATAAACCATACAGGCATGTATTTTCTTAACATGAGAACAACAGTACTTATGACCCATATGTAAGTTATTTAAATCATTACATTTGAATTGAAGAAAATAGTTTAATTTTTCTCAGAAATGAGTTTTTGAAAATGATGGCCTTTTATTCTAGAATCTACACTATTTTCTTCAAAATTAGAGTGAAACATTTCCTTAAGATACATTAAATGTATAATATGTATTAATTAGGTATCAGATAGCCACTTTTAGTTTACATAGATCTGCTAATTTCATGATGGGTCTTTTATTTCCAAATATTTGCATCTGCATTATACAATACATGAAAATGTATATTTTTTTCTGTTGGAAATGTTTAGAATATGAAAGATTCTATCTAAGACACTCTCAGAAACCTGCTCACATCTGACTAGTAAAGCAGTGGCATACATTATTTGTGGCTCCTGCTAGGATTCTGTTCTTGACTGGCACTTACCACTTGCTTGTCTATATATTACTTAAAGCATACACTACCCAGTTTCTTCAAGGAAAGGCAAGGAGATCTGCAGAATTCCTGTTGCTCCACTCTAAAACCATGTTATTCTTCCCTGATCAGTAAACTCCACACAGGAATTGCAGAGAACTGGAGATTTGGGTCTTCAGTCTCTCACAGTTCAGACAAGAGCCAGAGATTCTCTTCTCTTTGGGACTCAATGTTGTCAGCTTTCTGGAGCCATTTCTTAGATCAGCTATTTGGTCAAGAATAAATAGATGAGAAATGATGGAAGCAGATTTTTACATCTTTTCTCTTTTGAACAAGCATTTTGGCTTGCCGACTCCTATCTTTATGTGCAAGGAGGGAAGTGTGTAATGCAGATATTGTGCTTCTAATGCTTGCTTGACATAATTTTTTCAGCAAAGTTGGAACAAAGAAAAAGGAGATATACAACCAAAACAAGTTCAAAAACTGGAATTATATTATGCTTAAGTAGTCTATGAGAGACTATCTGTTCTCTGAAGAGGAAACATATATTCCTAATTATTTGCTGTCTGTAAAGATACAATTAGTCAAAATTAAACAACAGAATATGCAAATATACATAAAATCAAGTGTACCAAAAGTGGTATGATTGAAACAGATACATGCCAACAACATATTGCATAATGTTAAAAATCTGTAGTAACTTTAAGTTAATTTGAATAAAAGTTCATTTATTTTAATTTTTGTTGCTACCCACGTCCAACCCACGGAATAAGGCAATGGCAACCGTGTTCTTCTTCAAGTGGTTTATTCAGCTATCCCTATACAGCATGCTTCCTCTCTCTCCTTCTCTTCTCCTCTCTCTCTCTCCCCAGCTCCTGCAGCCCCTTATAAGCATTGCCTTGATCCCATCAGCAGCTGTCACGAAGTCACTGATTGGCCACTCTCAATGACTGGAGGTGGGGTGATCAGGTAACCACACCTCTCAGTGCATACAACTCCATATATGGAGTTGTCTTTTCTCTCAAGCAATGCCTATGCCAATCGCCACCTTGTAATGGTGAGAGCGGAGCCGCTTCCAACAAATTTTAGCAGTATTCACTTTTCTTCCCATTGATACTATCAATATGGACCTAATGATGGAGAAAAGTGGGAAACACGTTCTTTTCTATGTATATACCTCTCATAATAGATATACATAAGGTTTTTTTTCTTAAGAATGTCCCAAATATATTTTCATTTCTATTTTCTTATTTTTTACTACTTGAATTTAAACTTTTGAATTTCTATATTGGCATTGTAATAATTTCAAGCTACAAAGTCTGTATGGATTTTAACTTTCTAGTTTCAAAATTGTTATTCTAAAATCTTAGATGATGACAATGGTTCATTATATGTGTAATGCTTTTTTCTTTTTTTATTGAATATTTTATTTATTTACATTTCAGATATCATTCTCTTTTCCCATTTCCCCTCCCTAGAAATCCCCTATTCCCTCCACCCTCCTCCTTTTTGCTTTTCTACCATTTTAATTACATGCAAGTATTAAAGTCAGTTCTAGGTTGAAGAACTAGACTATCTGTGTTTATTGTCCTGCTTGTTCCTTGACCATGTGTAATGCTTCTTACAGGGAGTCTCCTATATCACATGGACAGCTAATGATGGTATATATGTAAATGTTAGCATACAGACTTGTTTCACAATAAAGCCATTTTGTGAAATTCACAATCACACAAACTTAACCTTCTTTATCTAATTTTGATCAGAAGTTTCACATCCTTAGGCTTAGTGACTATCTAGCCATATGTTGAATTTAAAGAATCATGGGTAATTTAAAGAAGTTACTTGATTATAGCATCTTCATTCTAGCCTACCATAGTTTAGATAAAACCACTGGTACATATTTGCCCATTTTGTACAATTGTCACCTCTGAATGTGTTTTAAAAGCGATCTAGACTTCAACTTTGGCTATATCTTTGATCTCTTCTTTTTCACATTTTCTTCCCCACAACTACTGCTTTGTAGTTTTATAATATTGAAGTGTCTATTTACATATGAATGTACACTGCTGTTCCATGTTTCTAAACATATGTTCACTTTACTCCTCTTGCTTACAATGGATGTTCAAGAAAAGGGTTCACTGTTTCAAATAATACCTTCTCTAACTTATCAGTTACTGTTTTTCTGAGAAAGATTATTAAGACATTATCAACAATATAATTTTTGGTTTCAGACCTCATGAAATTACACTTTTGTGACTAGTTTCTTCTTCAAATGACATCTTTTTAGAAGGAGAGGGTAACACTCTCATGTATCTTCTACACTATGTAATACACAATAAATTATTAAAAACACATTTTCTGCTAAGTGAATATTCTTCAATATTGCACAAAACTTGGAGACATTTGAAGAATAATGGCTAACTAGCCACTTTAATGCCCCCATTCAGTTAATATGCCACTGAAATAGTATCTAAGCACTATTCTAGTCACTAGGGCCAGAGTCATAACGCAATGATCATTGCTGTGGCATTCATAGATGTTAAATATTGAATAGAAAAATGTACAACTGAAAAAAATTAAAACTATAACAAAGCCAATTGAAATTGGACAAATCAATATTTATTGGACATGAAAGCCTTTCCTTGAAGAATAAATCTCATAGTATCAGAGGGAGCATAGCAAGCTGCCAATGAAGAAAAAACGCAATATTTCTATGTAGCCTAAATACAATGACAACAACCAATATGGCAAGATATTTAAAATAGTGGAATATTGGCACTTACCTGCCTAGTTCCCTCAAAATACATGTCTGGTTCTGTAAACTTAGGCAACTACTCATAACTGGTAAGGTCATGGAACCAAGAAGAGACCACACTATTGCTACTTTCCTAAGCTAAATCTCTAACTGTATTGAAAATACTTATTACTATATTCTTAGATAAGTATGGCTCTCACCCCAGTATCAAATAAGCTTCTTTTTATAAGAGATCATTGCAAAAGGTCACAAGTGGTCTGAAGGCAAAGAACAACTGGCAATGAGTAGCCATTTCCAGTTAATACATTTATTATAAACCCCTACATCTGAATCTTAGATAATATCATGGAAGGTAGAAAGAGAATAAGAGCCAGAAGACTAGAAATTCATAGTGAGATAATGTCTTCTTAAAAACAAAAATAAGAGAGTGGGCAAGGGTCTAAAGGACAATATAGTTTTACAAAAAGTTGTGGGGAGGACTGTAAGCTAAATGGATTAATGTGTTCAGGTCTATTGTAGTAAATTCTCAAAGAATGCCTTAAAAAGTTATTTTAAAAATTGTATAAATGACTGCCACAGAGAGATGTAGAAGGAGGCCACATAATTTTGTGAAGACAGCTAAGCCATATTAGCTGAGACGTAATATATAATTGCATTGCCCAACACTACTATAACAGTGATTTTTTTTCTATAACTAGACCCAGTTAGTGCACAACGAGCAAATATCAGTGTGTCCCCTTTGATTTCAGTTATGACAGTCTCCTGGAACAAGTTGCATGCTCCTGGGAACACAAGTGAACAGAGGTGGTGAAATTGTCTTTAAAGTAAAGAATTTGCCTATACTGCAAATGCAAATATTTGCCTGATTCATGTTGGTTTCTTACTCCTGTATGTTTCTCCATCTACTCCAGCATAGCTTCTAAAACCCTTGAAGGCAACTGGAAAAACAAAATTTGAAACTCTACTAAACCATTAATTAATTACTCACCTCTGTTTTCCATTTCTTTGCTTAAATTTTGTACTGTTATTATAGAGTCCATTTAAAACATTTCTATTCAATGTAATTGCCTGTGTATTCCCTTAAGAATAACAATAGCTACTCATGTTATTGGTATAAGGGCCTCGCTGTGGCTATATTTTGTACAACTGAAGTTTTTGTTGTTGTTTGTTTGTGCATATTTTTATTTTGCTTAGCTAATTTCCTTCTTAGAAACCACACCTTAAATTCTGATTTAAAACAGATATTGTAGACAGCAAAATAATTTAACAAAATAAACATTTATATCTATGTTTTGTATTGTAAAGTAATGGATCATTTGTTACACATGCCCTCCCTTAATCTGATCTACTGTCTATTAAAGAAAGAGAGGAAGAGAGTCAAGAGCCACTTCGAGCTAGTTTAGTCAAACAAAGAGATTGAATGCCTCCTTATGTTTTAGAACCATTTCTTAATTTTTATGTTCTTGAACCCATATAAATGACTGAGTGAAGCAGTTTGGTGTGACATTTAAACCAATATCTGCAGACCAGAGTGACCTATTGGAAGAATTTTTTTTTTTTGGATATTTTATTTATTTACATTTCAGAGGTCATCCCCTTCCCCACCCCATAAACCCTCTACCCAATCCCTTCTCCTCCTGTTTGCTTTTATACCATTTTAATTACATGCAAGTATTAACATCAGTTCTAGTTTGAGGAATTAGCAATACAATAGATGCAAATAGTCAAGAAACAAGCAAGACAATAAACACAAATAGTCAAAGAACAAGCAAGGCAATAAAAAAAAGTTCCATGAACACTCCCATGATCACTGTTTCTAAGGGTTTATCAGAATGACCAAAATGTCTGAGCCTACTTCCCTGTCCTAGCCCAAAGTCATTTTCATACCTGAAGCCTACTTTCTTGTTGTAGCCTAAAATTTAGATTTTTGCCTGAAATTACTTCTTTATTCTAACCTAGGACTTATATTCCTGCCTGAAATTACTTCTTTGTTCTAGCCTAATATCAGATTCCTGCCTGAAGCCCATTTCATTGTCCTTGGCCAATGTCAGATTCTTGCCAAGCAGCTACAAAAGGTCTCCACATCTCCCCCCCTTTTATTTCATAATCAAAACTGAGCCTGTCATAGGTCATTCTGACAAGAATGACTTCCTTACCATAGTGGAATATGCATTATCAAAAACAATGCACTTTTCTGTCTTAGGTTGGTAAGACTCTGTACAGACAGGAATAAAAGTATTACCAGGATAAAAAGGGCTGTTGTGATCAAGCTATATATGCCATTCTTGATGCTTGACAAAATGGAAATTCTGCCCTCAAGCCATGGATAATTTTATCAGCATTATCTGCAGCATCAAAGCTCAGCAGAGCAACATTTTTTAAATTAATAATCTCACTATGCAAAGTTAAAGCAGCCAGAGAGATTAGAATTATGCCAAATACCATGCAAGTGTTCTTAAACTTTTTCCTAATTAAAATTTACCACTGTAAATTTTAGAATTAATATGAATCCAGTGGTATTTGGCATGACACTCAAGATGGCTCCTTACTCTTGAACTCTGAACCTCCTTCCAATACTTTGAATAGGATAAAGAGCATCAATCAGATGTTCCAAATTCTTATCGAAATCCTCATGTATACTAAGCACATTAGTAACATTATTTTTGCTAAAATGTTAACAAAATAGCTGTCTTAACATCTTGTGTTTGAAGCAGTGGTGCTAGTAATTAATCTAATTAAAGCTGCTATACCAGCAATAATCAAGCCCACTACCCTCTTGCTTCTGCTTCAAGTCTAACTCACTTCTTCCAGTACTTCAAAGCTTTTTTTTCCCAGAAAACCAAGGTTCTGTAATACTCAGGGCAATAAGGCAAAAGCTGGTTGATAGGCCACCTTAACAGAAATGCCAGGTTTCAACATACTAACACAATTAGAAAGTATACAATCAATGCAACATATAATAAATACTATAGAAGAAACAAAAGTAATTTTAACTTGACAATTAAAAGAGCCTTAACACATGCACTAACACTTGTTTGAAATCCAAATCCTGTCCCAACTTTATCTCTTGCATACATAACATCATAGAGAACTATAGCTAACTTCTAAATATGTCTCTTAAATGTCCAGATCTAACCTTCCAAATGAAGACTGTTATTTCCAATATTGGATTGATTTCTTGACCAGTATATAATTGAGTCCAAATAACTGGTCACATTTAAGAAAAATACAAGACTCATTATAACATCTCTTTTCGATTCTCTGACCAACAAGTTCTAAAAACTCAAGGCAAGGCAGCTTATCCCATCTGGGATATAGGAAAGCAAAGGTGGGTCAGGAACATATGTCCAATACAGCTTCCCAGTAATCATTGTCAGAGCACTCAGAAAGCTCGCATGTCAGCATCATTCTTTGTTGCAGCATCAACACATCTCACCAATCACTCTGGCAGCCACCATGCTCCTTCATCATCCTGTAGAAAAAACACAAACATGCCCTCTTCCCCATATTAAATACATGATTAGGATCATGACATATGCTAGTAAGTGGATCCTTTCTTTTCACCTAGGCATAAGTATGCCTAGTTGTAGAGTACCATAGACATACAGCAAAAAGTTCTTTGGCATCTATTTAAAAAAAATAAAATAAAAAGAGCATGATTTAAATAAATTTATGATGTACAAGAATATACCTCCCCCTTTTTTATTTTATGAGGACATTGTTTTAAATTTCCATGGGCTGCTTGCATAATACCTTGTCCTTGAGGATTGTAAGGAATCCCAGTAATATGGGTAATATTAAATTGTTGACAAAAAGTATCAAATGCTCAACTGCAATTAATTTTTTTTAAATTGGATACTTTATCTACCTTTCAGATGTTATCCCCTTTCCCCATTATTCCCTTAAACCACTTTTTCCATCCCCCTCCTCCTAGTTCTGTTAGGGTATCCCCCTACCTACCCACCCATTTCAGCCTACCTGCTCTCCAATTTCTCTACACTGGGGCATTCAGCCTTCCCAGGATCAAGGCCCTCCTCTCCCACCTATGCCCGACAAGCTCATTCTCAACTACATATAGATCTGGAGCCTTGGGTCCCTCCATATTTGTTCCCAGGCTGGTGGTTTAGACCCTGGGAGCTCTGGTTGGTTGTTATTGTTGCTCTCCCCCAAGGGGCTGCCAGCCCCTTCAGCTTCTTCAGTCTTCTCTTTAACTCTTCCATTGGAGACTCCATAAACAGTTCAATGGTTAGCTGTGAGCTTCCGCCTCTGTATATGTCAGGCTCTGGCAGAGTCTCTCATGTGAGAGGTATATCAGGCTCCTGTTAGCATGTACTTCCTGGCATCTATAAACAGTGTCTGCATTTGGTGACTGCACATGGGATGGATCCCCAAGTGGGGCAGTCTTCTCTCCAGTCTATGCTCTACACTTTATCTTTGTACTTCTCCATTGAGAATTTTGTTACTCCTTCTAAGAAGGACCAAAGCACCCATACTTTGGTATTCCTTCTTAAGCTTCATGTGGTCTATGAGTTGTATCTTAAGTATTGTGAGCTTTTGGGCTAATATCCCACTTGTCAGTGAGTGCATACCATGTGTGTTCTTTTGTGATTGGGTTACCTCACTCAGGATAATATTTTCCAGTTCCATCCATTTGCCTAAGAATGCCATGAATTCATTGATTTTAATACCTGAATAGTACTCCGTTGTGTAAATATACCACATTTTCTGTATCCATTCCTCTGTTGAAGGACATTTGGGTTCTTTACAGCTTCTGGCTATTATAAATAAGACTGCTATAAACATAGTGGAGCATGTGTCCTTGTTATATGTTGGAACATCATAGAGTTAGAACAATTTGCAAATTTATTTGGAATAACAAAAAACTCAGGATAGCAAAAACTATTCTCAACAATAAAAGAAATTCTGGGGGAATCACCATCTCTGACCTCGACCTGTACCACAGAGCAATAGTGATAAAAAGTGCATGGTATTGATACAGAGACAGCAGGAAGACCAATGCAATAGAATTGAAGACCCAGAAATGAACCCACACACCTATGGTCACTTGATCTTTGACAAAGGAGCTACAACCGTCCAGTGAAAAAAGGACAGTATTTTCAACAAATGGTGCTGGTTCAACTGGAGGACAACATGTAGAAGAATCCAAATAGATCCATTCTTATCTCCTTGTACAAAGCTCAAGTCCAAGTGGATAAAGGACCTTCACATAAAACCAGATACACTGAAACTAATAGAACAGAAGGTGGGGAAGAACCTTGAGTACTTGGGCACATGGGAAAAGTTCCTGAAAAGAACACCAATGGCTTATGCTCTAAGATCAAAAATTGACAAATGGGACCTTATAAAATTGCAAAGTTTCTGTAAGGCAAAGGACACTGTCAATAGGGCAAAACAGCAACCAACAGATTGGGAAAAGATCTTAACCAATCCTGTATCTGATAGAGGGCTAATATCCAATATATACAAAGAACTTAAGAAATTAGCCTCCAGACAACCAAATAACTCTATTAAAAAATGGGGTAGAGAGCTCAACAAAGAATTCTTAACTGAGGAAACTCAAAGGGCTGAGAAGCACCTAAAGAAATGTTCAACATTTTTAGTCATCAGGGAAATGCAAATGAAAACCACCCTGAGATTTCACTTCATACCAGTCAGAATGGCTAAGATCAAAAACTCAGGTGATAACAGATGCTGGGGAGCATGTGAAGAAAGAGCAACACTCCTCCATGTTTGGTGGGATTGTAAGTTGGTATAGCAACTCTGGAAAGCAGCCTGGTGGTGCCTCAGAAAATTGGAGATAGAATTACTTGAGGACCCAGTGATACCACTCTTGGGCATATACCCAAAAAAGGAAGAATCATTTTATCACATCAAGTTCTAGAGCTTGAGTGTGTCAATTGCCTGTGATTGATCTCTTCTATAATAGATATACTCATGGACTTTCTTTTATACAGCTGCATTAGTTACAATAAAAGTTTGAAATTTGTAGGGTTTTTTGTGAAAAGTTTGATACATGGCTCATTGTTTTTAAATTTCTTTTGATGAATTATAATAAATGTAATTCAACCTCAGTTCCTTAGTCATTGTGACCATATTTCAATGTTCAGTGGCTGATGGGTACCCTTCTGGGCATCATGATTTAGAAAATGTATCTGGCATTTAATATCAGATAAATTCTATTATCTAGTTATGAAATTCTATATCAAACAGACCTAAAACCAGGACACTATTTTAAATTTTGAAATGTGCCAGTGTCTGATGACACTCATAATTGTAGAATTTTAGTTCAGACATTTCTTTTTTGAATGAACTTTAACATTCTTTTTCAAAATTCACTTAGAGGTTGCTTGGCTTCCAGATAACCAAGCCATAATCTGATCCATTTCTCAAAGTTTTAACCATTCTCATTAATCCAAAGAATTCTCTCTTTTTTTTTTTTTTTCTGTTTTAACTCTGAATTTCCTTGTAGGAGCAGCAGAACTCTGGAATCCTCCATAATGAGCTTTCAGTTATAGAGGCTGTTTTAACCATATGACCCATCCAATTTCCTTGTATTCTTCAAAATAATCACAGATCTGGCAAGTAATGATACATTCATTACTCATCTGTGACTATTAATTTTCTCTTTTATATTATTTGGACTTTCTAGTATCTATGTCTTATTATTCTACTTGAGTTATTTTTTGTATTATCATCTTCTATATCTTTGGTATCTCAGCTTTGTAAACATCTTCTTGGCAGGTGATCCATTTCTTGATTTGGTCAGAATATCAGCAATTTCAAGAAGTATATTGTTTCTTTTCTATTCACTATATCACTATATGTAATTTTTTATCAGACCATATCTTGGTTTCATTATCACAATCAGAACAATGTTTTTGTTGGTATTTATAAATCTTAATTCCACTCCAGCCTTCTCCTCATGGCCTTGTTATTCATCTCTTTTCTTATGTACACTTAACTTCTTGCTCTCTACTCAATTCTCAGTCACTTGGCTGTAAATGTGAACCTGCTTTTGCCTTTGCCTAAAAAGGAAGATCTTAACTGATAAGAACGTTCTGTTGGTGAAGTAAACCTAAGGACCTGCATTTAGTTCCCAGAACCCAGAATTTTAAAATGCCTAATGTGGTGTCAATAATGTATATACATTATGCTAGCATTATAGGAGCAAAGGCAAATAAATTTCTGGAATTTAACAGCAAGCCGGCCCTCGTAGTTTAAGTAGTGAGATTCAGACAAGCCAGAGAACTTGTCTCCAAAACAATAAACACATACACACAACACACACACACACACACACACACACAGAGAGAGAGAGAGAGAGAGAGAGAGAGAGAGAGAGAGAGAGAGAGAGAGAGAGCTGCACACACAAGAGCATATATACACATAATATACACTGAATAATGGTAACTGAGTATAGAATTAGATTGGATTGTGATTCAGGTCCTACAGTGAAGTTAGGATACTTTATGTTTTTTAAGGATGGAAATCAGTGATGAAATCAGAGAAAGAAAGTCTGGATATGTAAGAATTTCACCTCATGACTAAGATGTTTATTTGATAACGCACTGCAAAGTTGTAGATAGTGAACCTAAATCTATTTTGCAAAATATAATTGATGCTGTGAAGTATTTATTTTTTTAAGGGAATTACTTATGGATATATAAATATGACTACTTTGGGTTAAGTAATCATGTTTCTTATTTTATAGTTATTAAGTTATAGCTCATAGAGCTTAATCAATTCCATCTCCTTAATGAGAATACTCTTTATTTCCAAGTGGTTATATGCAAGTGTCTCATTTGCCTCTTCTATGCCAACAATTCATGTTGTTATAATAATAGCCTGCAAGAAGGTGATTCTTCACAGGCAACTACTTTTCATTTGTTCTCCTGGAGATCTGCCATCCATGTTTGTCAAGTGCTAGAGAAGTCTAAAAATACTCCTTATAGTCATTTTACAAAGGGTATTTATTTTTATGGTTTTGTGTATCCTGGCCTGGCCTCAAACTTGCTAGGTAGCCAAGGATTATCTGAATTTTTGATTCTACTGCCTTCAACTTCAAGTGCTGAGATTCTAGGTGTGCAACAGCTTTCCTGTTTTATGCTGTGATGGAAAGCAATTTATCAATTAAGGAATTTCCCCAGTCTCTATGGTTATGTTTAATTGCCTCCTCACTTTACTGTATTGGTGAGCAAGGAAGTCCTGTCTCATTGTTATTTGGCTAGCACAACATGTGTCATCCAACAATGAAGACATTAAAGACAATAGCAGTTAAGTCTTTCTTCCTACAATAGAATGTGACTATTTTCAATACTGTAAGTAGAAACCTGATACTCAATTTTTCTCTCTTTTTTTTATTGATTCAACAAATAATTCTGGAATATGCATAAATTATAAATTAGACATCAATCTGTTCTTGAAAACAAAGATATGGACTCATCTAACTCTTTATTATTGTATTATATTATAGTAAATATTAGAATTAAGACTCTTATGGCACTAGCTCACAGGGGCTCATGAAATCATGTTTATATAAATCTGAACCTCCCTGGTGCACTCTCTTTAGTAGCAACGTATTTCCTGATCAAGGGCTACAAAACATTTTCTAAGATTATATGATACAAACTTCACAGGATTTATACTTTTGTTAAAGAAACTCAATTGTTTTCTCAGATATTTATGTGGGAGGCAGATTTCAAATTTCCTGCAATAATATCTCATATGAGTTCTTCTTTATTTTTATGTTTCAATTTCAATATATTTTCCTGAAGAAGCAATATTTTTGAGAGGCACATTTTTCTTATGAAATGCAGAGGAATGACAGATAATATCCTTCGAGGTACTCTTTGTGACTTTGAAGGTTTTCAGGTTTCTCAATTCTGACTATGTATATTTGGGTTTCTCAGAATATTAAACCTGTAAACTGATTTTCTTACTGAAAATCCGAGTGTCTGGTTTTTCAAAGATGTACACAGAGCAGTAGAAGACAGGATCTCCAGTTTAGGCTGCATTGTAACCTTCCAAGAGTTGATATCTTAATCACCAGTTGTGAGCTTGAAATTATTTTAATTCAAGTAGGATACAGTTTAAAATGTACCCATACTAGAATAATGTAGCAATTTATTGCCTGTTACCTTGAAAAAAAGAAATGTATATATTAGTACAGATGTAAATGCTAAGATCAGCGGTTGTCCAGGTCTCATTTTTATTTATATGATGGACTACCCCAACAAGAAATCATGTAGTCACATCATATCCACAGCAAGTTGCAGAACAAAATAATTCTATGCATGCTCTCTTGTCTGCTAGCTTATTCTCAAGTCAATTTTTTCATTCTTACACAGCTCAGGACCCCCTGCCTAAGGAGTAGCATGACAAACTAGATTTGGTCTTACCACATCAATTAATTCAATCTTTTAAGACTTTCTTCCCTGGTGATTCTAGTTTGTGTCATGTTGATAACTAAAAAGAATCATTACAGAAATGTTTTGTCTACAATGTGAGGAAACCTAAGATAGTGGGTGACATCAGAATCTGAGAAAGGTTTGGGACAGTTTCTTTCCTAATTCTAAATATTTTTCATTAACGTGCCAGTGGCTACTCATGTTCTCCTTGCTCTCATTAGCACTGACAATAGAATACTGATATCATTTTCATTTGTGTATTTATTTTTCTGGTCTTCTCTTTTTAAACTTTTCTTTACCAATATAGACAGAAACTGTACTGAAGTTGACCATAAAATATCCTTGTTATGAAATAGTTGTTTAAAGCTGTAAATATACATATAATTTCTCCTTTAATTCAAAGATATTATTACATTAATTTCATGTCTTAGTAAGGGTTTTACTGCAAGGAACAGACACCATGACCAAGGCAACTCTAATAAGGACAACTTTTAAGTGGAACATGCTTACAGATTCAGAGGTTCAGTCTATTATTATCAAAAAGGGAGCATGGCAGCATCTAGGCAGACATGGTGCATGAGGAGTTGAGAGTTCTACATCTTTATCTGAAGGCTGATAGAAAAAGACTGGTTCTCACATGGTTAGGAGGAAGGTATCATTGCCCACTCTCACAGTGACACACTTCCTCCAACAAGGCCACATCTACTCCAGCAAGGCCACACCTCCTAATAGTGCCATGCCCTGGGCCAAGCATATTCAAACCATGATATTTTAGCTAGCTTTTTAAACTTATTTTTTGATATATATGTATATATATATATATATATCACTACTTTTCTAAATAACATATATACATGTTATTTAAAATCAACTCTTAATAACATCTTTCTATACCCATAGTTTACTACATCACACAGTCTCCAGCAGAGAAACTTTTTTTGGAATTGATGAAATTAATACAGAAATTCTTAACTTGATGATGTGAAGAGAGTTAGATACTTAGAGAACTCAGGTCTAAGTGGATGTCTTTGTCAAATACCTTTCTTCAAAGCTCAGGGATCTATGCAAGGAGGAAGCAGTCATAAGAGACAGAGATGATGAATGTTTATAAGGAAAGATTATTTTCCAGACACAATAGGATTGATACATATGTGAACTCACAGAGACTGTGGCAATGTGCAATGATCCTGTTTATATAACCACTCTCCAGGGTAGACTTCTTTTTGAAGAATAATTGATCAATACAAATTGGAATCTCTGTTTTTATTGCTGCTTTTAGTTTTGTGCTTTTTTTTAAAGTTTGATTGATTTTGTGTTGTTTCATTTTTTTAAGAGAAAGATGACCAGGCTGAATGAATTGGGGAGGATTTGTGAGAAGTTTGGAGATCATAAAGAATATGATCAAAATATTGTATATAAAAATTTAAAAATAAATAGATATATAGTCTAAATTTTACCATTTGTTCTTTTATTACAGTGTATTCTAGTTGCTATTGTACTTTAGTTGTTTGAGTCTCTAAAGTCTCACAATGTTTGTTATGAATATAATCATATGACAAATATTATTTGCTTTAATATAATTTTAATATGACTTTAATATTCAAATTCTAAAATTAGCATTATGATACTCAGGGGAAACCCAAAATCTTCTAGCTGCAATTCTAATATGCAATGGCTATACAGATAGATATGAGCCAATAAATTATATGTAGGAACATCAAATGGGTTTTCTAATAGCTTCAAAATAGAGAAGGTCCAACTTTCTTCAACTAGTTGTGTAGAATAAGCATCTGATATCTGGATTTCTAGTAGTTATCTTGGAGAAAATACCACACTGTAAAAATTCTGAGATTTTATGACTTTCTTACTTTTTTTTGGATATTTCAGTTTTGTATTTGGCTGTTCAATATAACTAAACTAAACAATCCCAAACAAAATCAACTGTTCTACAACAATCTTTCAGGATTCCTTGGGTATTCTATTAGAAGGAAGCTAGTGAAGGTTTACATTTTGGCAAAACAGAAAAAAAAAAACTGAATAGCTTTAAATTCTCTAACAAAGAGCAATTTGATAGTTTTCGACAGAAGAAGAGAGAAAAAGAAAGGGGGGATAGAGAACATAAAGTTGGGTGGGTAGAGAGAGAGATGTGGGAAAAATTTGGGAGAAGTATAGGAAAGCATGATAAAATGTGTGAAAATTTTTAAATTAAAAATATCCTTTATGAAAAACGAGGTCAACAAAAAGCTTTCTAAAGAACATTCTCTAGAGGACAGCTGAAACCATCTTGTTGATACTTATTTCTAAGGCTATCTTATTCATTCCATTGTATTTGCTGGGGTTTGGTACAGCTAGCTCATTTGCTTGGATTCATGACCGTATTTTACATTCTGTAGTCTTTTATATTCAAAATATCAAGACATTTTGTTTAAAGTTTTATATGAAGTTCTATCATTTTCTCATTTCCTGTCAACATTGGAATGTTTATTAGTTTAATTGAGGTTTTGGTTTGATGGTTTATGCATTTTCTTTCATTTCTGTATTTTGTATTTGGCTTTTAGTTCATCTACCTAGGAATAATTTTATTGTTTAAATACATTTTAATTAAAATATAATTATATCACATTCTGCCTTCTATCTTTCCCGTCCCTTTCCCCAAGATCCCTCCTTCCAATACCTCCATGCCCCCACTCTCACATTTGTAGTTTCTCTCTTTTGATGAATACTGTTATATATATATAAATTTGTATGTGTGTATGTGTGTATGTATGTGTGTATGTATGTATATGTATGTATGCCTAAGTATCTATCAATATATACATATGATATCTTCTCTTTCTGTTTTTTTATTGTTTGTGTGTATGTGGTTTCAGTGTTGACTACTTTGTATTTGGTAACCAATTAGACATCTCATGTCAGGGAAAGGCTAAGTCTCCATCTCTTGGCAATCATTAATTGTATATAGTTCCTTCTATAAGGTGGAATGGAATTCCATGAGATTCCCTCTGCTTCCATAATAATGTATCTAGAGGTCTACACTGCCATTGTTCAGGCCTTGTTTGTGTAGCTGTTTCTAAGAGAGTTTGTTTCACAGCAGATTTCTTTCTTTTTTTTTCTTTTTCTTCCTCCTCCTTCTCCTCCTCTTCCTCCTCCTCCTCCTCCTCCTCATGTTCCTCCTTCTCCTACTGAACCTCCTGTTCCTCCTCCTCCTCCTCCTCTCTTCCTCTTCTTTCTGTTCTTACAATCTTTCTACATCTTCCACAGTGTTCTCTGGTCAGTAAGTTGTAAATGATGCAGGGGCTATAATGTAGATATATTTCACTGGAACTGGGATTCCCATAGTCCATTAATCTCTGCATTTTGCCTAGTTTCTTTGATGAAGGGCGATTTCTACATGTATCTGTAAGTTTAAGGATATGATTTAGGACATTCTTAGGAATTAAGCTGGTTTAGAAAATTGGCATTAATAAATTCTGAAATCCATGACATCACTAGCTTAGGAAACTGGCTAGGTCTCTAGTATTAGGCATGATTTTTCTCTGGCTGAGTGAGTCTTAAGTCCAATTAGGCAGCTGTTTGTTAACATTTGAGTAGCACTTATTGTATCTCTTTGGATGTGGATATCTTATCTTGCTTGTCACTGCGGTTCAAAGGTGTTGCTTCTGGGTAGGATTATTAATTACTTTTCTCCCTTGGCAGCTTGCCTAGTATTTTCATTTATCATAAAATTTACATAAAAGGTAGGAGGCTTTCCTGTTAGATCCACCTTGAATCATCTGAATCCTGTGTCCTAAGTGTACCATTTCTTCAGGGATATGGGCTTAACCTCAACCTCTGGTAAACAATCTCTATTGTTTGAGTTACTAGGACTACTTTGACCAACTGTTTGGAGGGTTTCTTATGCCTAATACACACACACACACACACACACACACACACGCACATACACACTCACACACACACACACACACACACACGCACATACACACTCACACACACACACACACACACACACACACTCACACATATATATAATTTTAAGAAAAATAATGAGGTTTCTTGAGGCTTTTTAAAATACAACCTTAGTGTTACTTTTCTCTTCTCCCCTTTTCTTCAGGATTGATGTCCCTTCTGTCCAGATGAATCCTCCTCTCTTTTATTTAATTTCCCATTTTATTGTTCCCATCTCTAGTCAGTCTCAAGGCTCCCACCCGTTTGACTATTTGTACTCTTCTGGTTTCTACACTTACTTTGTGTTGCATAATCACATCTGAAGATTTTGAGCTAGGAACTTTATATTAAAGAGCACATATGCCATTTGTCTTTCTGGTTATGGGTTACCTCATTCGATATACTCTTTTCTAGGTCCACCAATTTACTCGAATTTTTAATTATTTCATTTTTCTTAACAGCTGGATACTATCCCATTGTGTATATGCTCACTGCGTTTTCAATATCTACTCATCTGTCGATATTACGTTGCTTCCGATTGTGAATGGCAGAAATAAATATTGCTGAGCAAGTATCTGAAATAGGCTGTCAGGCCCTTTGAATATATGACATGGAATGTTATAATTTAGTTATGTGGTAGATTTAATTTTAGTTTTTGAGGATTCTCTGTACTGATTTCCACAGTAGCTGCACCAACACTGAATGAAAATCCCCCTTTGTGCAGTGCCTCACCAAACAGGTGTTGTTTTGTTGATCTTAGCCTTTCTGAATGGAGTGAAATAAAATCTCAAATTTTAATTTATATTTCAATAACTGCTATGGGGAATGAACTTTTCTGATGTATTTATTTTAGCTGCTGTTATTTCTTCTATTGAGAACTCTCTGTTTAGATTCCTAGCTCATTTTTTCAAATAAGGTATTTTGTTTTCTTGCTTCTTTGATTTTGTGCTCTTTTCATATTCTGGACACTAATCCTCTCTTAATTGTATAGCTGGCAAAGTTTTTTTCCCCATTCTATAGGTTTCTTTCTTTACTTGAGTGATTGTTTTCTCAGCTTTACAAAGCATATTACTATGTTGAAGTTCTGCTGGTAAGATGCTGGCCTTCATTGCTGAACAGATGAAGTTCTGTTCAGAAAGTACTTCTCTATAACTCCGTTTTGAAGCATAATTCCTGTGATCAGATTGCTTCTCTTTTAATGTTTCTGGTTTCAGATTGAGATATTTGATCTACAGGGAGCTAATTTTTGTTAATATAGGTATGAGTTGAATTCCTTTCTCATACATATGAACACTCCTAGCACTGTTTGTTGAGGTTTTTGTCTTTTCTGCAGTATGTATGATTTACTTCTTTGTCAAATATCAGATAGCTGTAATTACAAATACTCATATTTCAGTATTCCATTTTGTTACACTGTCTACATGTTTTTATGTCAGTACAATATTAGTTTTTGTATTAGAGCCTTATGTATTTTAAAGTTTGATATAGCAATACCTTTAGTAGTCTTCTTTTTGTTCAGGATTGATTTGGATTTCCAGAACATTTTCTGGCTCCATGTGAACTTCAGATTGTTTTTCCCTGTATTTCTGTAATGAATATTGTGGCTTTTTTTGATTACAGTAAATTTGTGAGTTTCTTTTGGTGGAATGAACAGTTTTCCAATATTAATATTACTGACCCATAAACACATAATGTCATTTCATTTTTTAGTGTTTTTCTCCATCTCTCAGATGGAGAAATATCAGATTTGAAGTTTTTTATTATAGAGGTCTTTCATATTCTTAGGTTTATTTCAAGATATTTTATTGTCTTGATGCTATTGTAAATGTGAATGGCCCATGAGCTCTTTTTTCTGCTTATATGTTGTTGTATGGAATGATTGCCAGCTTTTGTAGGTTGATTTTGTGCCATGCCTTTTTAATGAAATTTTGGGTTGATTTTAGAAGTTTTCTGGTGAAATTTTTGGCATCTATTATGTAAAAAGTCATATTTTCTTCAAATAGATATAATTTGACTTATTTCTCTACTTATTCCTTTTTATTTGTTTTCTCTTGTTTTATTGCTTCATCTAGTGCTTCCAGAATTATAATAAACAAGGGTGGGGACAGTGAACAGACAGCCTAAGTCATTCCTGAGTCTAATGGAATTACTTTAAGTTTTTCTCTACTTAGGATGATATTGGCTGTGGGTTTGTCATATATGACATTTTGTATGTTAATGCATGTTTCCACCAGTCCTGCTTTTTCTAGTTTTATCATGAAAGCATGTTGAATTTGTCAAAAGATTTTTCCACATCTAATAAATGACCCTGGGATTTTTGTCTTAAGTCCATTTTTATGATGTGTTATTATATTTACTGAGTTACACATGTTGAACTACATCTGAATTTCTGGGATAAATATAACTTAACTATGGTGTATAACTTTCTTGATATATGCCAATTTCTACTTTTTAGTATTTTATTAAATATTTTTGCATTTATGTTCATCAGGGATACTGGTCTATAGTTTTATTTTGTTGTGACTTTACCTAATTTGGCTATCTGAATGACATAGGCTTTATAAATCAGCTCAAAGATGATTTTTCTACTTTTATTTATTTTTTGAGTATTTTAAGAAGTATTACCTCTAGTTTTGCTTTAAATGTACCATAGAATTCTGCTATGAATCCAGTTGACCCTGGATATTTTCTAGTTGAATTGCTTTTTAGTTATGTTTCAATCTTTTTCATTTTTTGTGGCTTATTTACATCATTGGCTCCTTCTCCTTCTCCTTCTCCTTCTCCTTCTCCTTCTCCTTCTCCTTCTCCTTCTCCTTCTCCTTCTCCTTCTCCTTCTCCTTCTCCTTCTCCTTCTCCTTCTCCTTCTCCTTCTCCTTCTCCTTCTCCTTCTCCTTCTCCTTCTCCTTCTCCTTCTCCTTCTCCTCCTTCTCCTCCTCCTCCTCCTCCTCCTCCTCCTCCTCCTCCTCCTCCTCCTTCTTCTCCTCCTCCTCCTCCTCTTCCTCCTCCTCTTCCTCCTCCTCTTCCTCCTCCTCCTTCTCCTTCCTTCTCCTCCTCCTTTTCGTCTTCTTCCTCCTCCTCTAGTTTCTTCTCCTTCTTATTCTTCTTTCTTCTCCTACTCTTCTAGTCCTCTTCTTCTCCTTCTCCTCTTCTTCCTTCTTTCTTATTCTCCTCTTTCTTTTTCTCCTTCTCCTCCTCCTTTTCTTCCTCCCCCTCTTCCTTTCCTTTTCTTAAGGGTGATTTCTGAACAACTGTTTTGTTAATTGAATTTATTCTTCAAGTTATAATTTGATAAAATGTCTTGCTCTCCTTTCCTCCTTCCAAACAATCCCATATATTTCTCCCCTCTCCCCTTCAAATTCATGGCCTCTTTTATTTTACTTACTGTTACTGCATACATATATATATGTGTGTATACATGCATAGTTTTAAACATGACCTGCTCAGTCCATATACTGTATGTATATATTTAGGGCATTTTTTTAACTTTAGAAGTTTTGTTGAATCAAGAAATTCATCTGTTTATGTTAGACTTTCCAGATTAATGGAGTATAGGCTTTTAAAATCTTCTTATAATATTGTGTATATCTTTGGTATCTATTGTACTGTTTTTCTGTTCATTTCTGAGTGTGTTAATTTGAAACATCTCTTACTTTCTTTTGGTTATTTTGCCCCAGGGTCTGTTGATCTTGTTTTTCTTTTCAAAGTATCAACTATTAGATTCATTGTTTCTGTTTTATTATTTCCTTTGTTTCTATTACATTCATTTATGCTTTAATTTATTATTTCTTCTAGTCTTCTCTGTATGGGTTTAGTTCCTTCTTGTTTTTCCAAATTCTTGAGTTGTGTCAATAAATCATTTATTTGTACTTTTACAGATTAAAAACTGTAAAAAAAAAGTAAAAAAAAAAACTGTAAAACTGTAAAAAAAACTGTAAAAAAAAGTGTCTGTAGCCACTTAAGACTATATACTTCTCTTTTAGAAGTGCTTTGAATGTGTCTCAGATGTACTGTTGCATTTTTTTATTTTCATTTAGTTTCAGGAATATTTTTATTTCTTTATTTATGTCTTCTTTGACCTTTCTATCATTAAGTAATGAGTTGTTTAATTTTCATGAATTTGTATATTTAGAGTTTTATTCATGTCAGTTTTAAGTTTTGTTGCATAGTGGTTGGGTAGGGTTTGTTGGATTATTTCAATTGTTTGAATTTGCTATGGTTTCTTTTGTGTCCCAGCATATGGTTTATTAGGTCTATTATAGAGAAGATTTTCTGGGCTGTTGGTAGTTTGTGTGCACTTTGGCATTGGATGTAAGAAGATTTAATTTGGGGTTATATCTCTGTCCATTATTTTCCCAGATGATTTACAAATCACTTGCTGTTATCAAGTTTTGTTAACCAGTGTCCTTAATGCCATTAGAATGATTTTTTATAAAACTGGGTGCCCCAGATTTTGTTGCTTAAATATTTAGGATGTAATATTTTCTTGAGTAATTGATCATTTGATTAGATGTTTGTGCTATTCGTTGTCCTTTCTGATTACTGTTGTTTTGAGGTCTATGTTGTCAGTTATTAGGATGGCAGCACCTGCCTCTCCCTGATTTCATTTGTTTGCAGTACTATTTTTCATCCTTTTGTACTCTCATTTTGAGGTGTCACATATTTTTGAAACTAAGATAAGGTTTGCTTTGTTTTGATTTTTATAGAAAACAAATACATGCATTTTGATTCTGATGTTTTTCTATATTATATTTGAGACTGAAGCACATTTCAGGATTTAAGAAGTCAGTTCCTGGAAGCATGAGATTTCAGTATTTTATGGGATCAGACATATGCACAGCTGCCACTCTGAAAAACATTACAAGTATTTAAAACCTATTTTATTTCCTTACTTTTGTTCTTCATTTATTTACTGTACATGCCCTCTCTCTTTTCTAACCACTTGCTCTTTTTCCCCTCTCCTTT
The DNA here is from genome assembly GCF_011762505.2 of Arvicanthis niloticus. Classification (NCBI taxonomy): domain Eukaryota; kingdom Metazoa; phylum Chordata; class Mammalia; order Rodentia; family Muridae; genus Arvicanthis; species Arvicanthis niloticus. The sequence goes on from NC_047671.1 coordinate 2,074,230, forward strand.
CTTCCCTCATCATCCCTCCTTTTCTCTTCAGAGAACAGGAGACCTCCCATGGATATCAACCAGCCTTGGTATATCAAGTTGCAGTAGGACTAGGGGCATCTTCTTGTATTGAGGCTAGACAAGGCAGCCCAGTTAGGAAAAAGAGATCCAAAGCAGGCAACAAAGTCGGAGACAGCTGCTTCTCCTGTTGTTAGGGGTCTCATCTGAAGATCAAGCTGCTTATTTGTTACACCTGTGATGGGTGGTTATTCAGTTCCACGCATACACTCTTGCTGGTGGTTCAGTCTCAGTGAGCACCTACAGACCTAGATTTCTTGATTCTGTAAGTTTTCTTGTGGTGTCTTTGATCTCTCTGTCTCCTCTTTGATCTCTCTGGCTCATTCAATCCTTCCTCTCCATCTTCCACAAGATTACTGAGCCCCACCTAATGTTTGGCTGTGGATCTGTACATCTGTTTCCATCTGCTGCTGGGAGAAGCCTCTCAGATGACAGTTATATTAGAGTACTGTCAGCAAGTATAGCAGAATATCATCAATAGTGTCAAGTATGGGCTCTTTCTCATGGCATGGGTCTCAAGTTGAGACAGTTGCTGGTTGGCCAGTCCCTCAATTTTTTGCTCCATATTTATCGGTGCACATCTTTTAGACAGGAAAGAATTGTAGTTTGATGGTTTTGTGGCTGGGCTGGTGTCTCCATTTCTCCATTGGAAGTCTTACATGGTTACAAAAGTGATCCCTTTTCAGGTTCCCTATCCATTTTTTTTTTTTTAAAGTATTAGCTAGGGTCACCCTCATAGATTCTTGCAAGTTTCCACTGTCGTAGATTTCTACCTCATCCCAGAGATACTCATCACCAATTCATGTTCTCTCTTCATTTTTCCTCCTCACATTTTGATCCTTCTACTTTCCATTCTCACCCCTTTCTCAACCAGTTCAGTCCTCCAATCTACCTCCAATCTCTTTTGTTATTTCCCTTTCTCAGTGAGATTCAAGCAATCTTCCTTGGGCTCTCCTTGTTACTTAGCTTCTTCAGGTCTTTAGATTGTAGCATTGTTACTCTTTACTATATGGCTAATATCCACTTATATGTGAGTATATACCATGTTTGTCTTTCTGTGCTACCTCACTCAGAATAATATTTTTCTTTCTTTTTTTTGTCTATTTGCCTGCAAATTTCATGATATTATTTTTTAATAGCTGAGTAATATTCTTTGTATAAATGTAACATATTTTGTTTATCCATTCATTTCTTTAAAAACTTATTTTTTATTAAATTATTTTATTTATGTACATTCCAAAAGTTTCACCTCTTCCTGGTCGGCCTCCCTTCCCCAAGTTCTTCATCCCACTCTCTCTCCTTGCCTCTGAGAGAATGCTCCCCCACCTGCCCACCCACCCCCTCCCACCTCATTCCACCTGCATACCTCTTCCCTGGGGCATCAAGGTTCCATAGGATTAAGCTCATCCTTGTCCCCTGATGCCATACAAGGTCATCCTCTGCTACACATGTCCCAGGGCAATGAACCAGCCCTTCAGCTCCTTCAGTCCTTCCCCAAACTCTTCTATGTTGGTTCCCTGGAGGGGAACCTATTACTACCAGTATTTTCCTAAACAAATAGAATTTTTAACTATATTCTAAATTTTTATTTTTTAACTTAAAAATCATGTATCTTTAGTCCCACATTGATGAGACATCTTTTTTTTTTGTAGTAGACAGAGACTACTAAGCAAGTCTACTACTGATAAAAAAAAGAACACAAAAACTATCAAAATACATATCAAAATAATATATCAAAATAAAATATATTAGAGAAATGCAACCCATACACACCTAAGGGGACATTATGGAAGGAGTGGCAGAAGATTGAGAGAGGCATAGGACCAGGATGCTATCTGCCACATATCATCTTCTAGATAGGACTGAAAGGCTTTACATATGAAATCTTAACAGTGTGGTTGCTTAAAGCAGAATTGTGTAATCACAACACTAGGCAATGTGCCAACGTGTATGGAGAATATTTCCTCAGGGCCCATTCTGATGTAAAGAACTATAAGTAATCAATGGCTGATAAGAAAGGGTAAATCTGTTTTCTCCAGAGATAAGCTCACAAACAGGTTGTCTAATCCTGAGTGGTCAGCCTTAAATACATGTACATTAGAACAAAGTTCTCTCTCTCTCTCTCTCTCTCTCTCTCTCTCTCTCTCTCTCTGTGTGTGTGTGTGTGTGTATGTGTTGTATAAAATGATAACTATAGAAAAAGAGGTTTTATTATAGAATTAAAAGGGAATGGAGGTTCAAGGCTGAAGTTGGAGTGAGGAGGAGGAGTTAAATGATGTGTAATTCTCAATAAGAATTCTAACTGCTGAGAGTCAGATTCAACAGTCATTTATCATATTGTTCCCCTGAACCTTCTGTTCTTTTGGGGAGCTGGTTGTACATAGTTCTCACACACATAACAAAAAACATTCTGGCCCTCAATAACTCTGAGTCAGGACATTGCCTTCCTGAAGGACTTGCAGGGGCTACTTGAGATACCACTCATAGGACAGAGTTATTCTCCTGTAGGGTCAGAGAAACACCTGCACATTTACAAGTTCTTAGGTAATTTTGATTAAAAAATATAGCATTATTGAGACTGAAATTAAAATTAATTAAACTATATTCCTAATAATATAGTGAAAATATAGTCCAATGTCATACAACTACCTTGTCTTGTTGAAAATGTAATGTAGCTATATTAGAGAAAATTAAAATCATCTTATTTACTGTCTTCTTTAAGGAAAATAGAGTTTAGAGTTCAATGTACTCTTCTGATTCTTTGCATTTAACAATACAACTGGCATTTCTCTATCATTAATGTATGCTGACACTTAAACTTTGTAATGTATGAATTATTTCCAGTCAGAAAACTTCCCCATGGCTTAACAAGGGCAGGGTTATTTTAGCAAAAACATGGCATACAATACATAAATAGTACTCATATATAAACAGAGCATGCACAAGAGATTAATACAATTTCCCCTTTTTGAGTGATTAATACTTACCCTGGCAGCTGTAGCGTTTTATCCTTCTATTAGCTGGCAGATGTGAATAAAGGTTTCATCCTGCCTTCACCAGCCTGCTTTATCTTCAAACATGCTCACAGCTCAGGGACTATGAAATATGTTCGAAGAAGATTTAGAACTATCATAGGAATTTCTTGTGGTTTCCACACATTTTTCGCAAATTTATTAAGTCGAATATTTTATTTCTTCTGGGCTAAAAGTTAACTGGCTTGAAACTTACAGGTGCAGAGCAATAGAAGCCCAGCCTAAGGCAGTGTTGTCCCTTACAAGTCTTGAAGAACAGACCACTGGGAAAATTTTTAGGAAGATAATGATTTATGGCTTTGAGAAAGAGATGTACATGAAAAACATGATTATATTGGAAAGATAATTTTAAAAGTATTTAATCTGGTGAGTTTTAATTTTTAGCAGCAATTTTACTCCCAATGGTTAATATATCAAGTTTTTGCCTAAAAGACAAATTGTGAGTTTGCTATGTTGTCATGTTATATATAACAAGCCTTGTTTCACTTAGGTTTAGTGTTAAAACAATGGCTTGAGTGAGTAGGAAAGACATTAGGTTATTTTTCCATTTCTTAAACTTAAATGAATATTATTTTGTATATTATGTATAGATTCCAAAAAATTCTAGTTGAAAAAATATATGCTATTATGTTAAATATAAATAGTGTCAAATTTATGTATGTGTATTCATATATACATAAACATATATGGTTTCTTATATTCACAAACATATAAAAATATAGTTTGATATTATAGTTCATAAATATGTGCAAATTACAATTATATATCTATTAATGACTGTATTACATGCATACATATTTTTCATGTAAATACCTATTTGGATACACATTTGTATACACAATAGGGATTTAATTAGTGTAAATTTCATTAAAATTTCTTGAACATATTAATCATTGTTTTGTTCATAACTAGATTCTAAGTAAGGAAACATAATAAGTAAAACTATATCAGAGTTCTAACAATAGAATTCAAAATGTTACTAGGAACAGAAACAGCACTGGCTCATTGTATAATAACATTATAGATATAAAGTATATTTTATACATAATTTTAAAATATTGTATAGAGTCATTATACAATGACAATTCATCAAGTTCAAAAATATCATCACGAAACCAGTCAAGTAAAGACTTCTTGGATTTAATGCATGAAGGTGCCCTAACCTTGAAGATTCAAAATTACAGATACTGATATTAAAGACAGCCAACAAAAAAGAGAGAATGCTGATATGGAATAGATTTTAACATAGATTGGCTTTACCTAGGTTTTGCATTTAAAACACATGTATACAGTTAATGTTAACAAACCAGTTCATTTGATGGATGAACTAATTTATGAGGAGTATTACTTAGAATGAGCAGTCAACCTAATTCAAAATCTTTTCAGTTTTGCTTAATTTAGAGATTAAAAACTTCATGTTTTCAATATTATTTAACAAAGACATTTGAGTAATTCCTTTTAATTTTATTCCTCATTTTGATGTTTGTAAACCTAAGCTAAGGAGTATCTAACATTTTGGTAATATCTGACCCTCTAGATAACAGTGTAATATGGTTGTAACCAGAACTGTTGATGGTAGTTGTTAAATGCTCATTATCAACTTTTTACCTGTAGGGTTTTTTTTTTTGGACAACCTTTTTTTTATTGGCTATATTATTTATACCAGCAATAATCAAACCCACTACCCTCTGACTTACTTCTTTTAGTACTTGTAAGCTTTTTTCAGAAGACCAAGGCTCTGTGATGCTCAGGGCAATAAAACAAAAGCTGTTATGGATAAAAAACAAAAAACAAAAAATGTTACGGATAAACTTCCGTAACTGACATGAACACAATTAGAAAGTGTACAATCAATGGAACTTACATCAAATACTGTAGAAGAAACTAAAGTATTTTTAACTTGACAGTTAAGAGCCTTAACACATGCACTAACACTTGTTTGAAATCCAGATTCTGTTCCAAGTTTATCTCTTGCTAACATAACTCACAGTAGCAAATATGGAGATAATGTGTGCAGCAGAGACTGGAGGAGAGACCTTCCAGAGAGTACCCCACCTGGGGATCCATACAGGGTACAATCACAAAATGAAAACACTGTTATGGATGTCAGGAAATGCATGCTGACAAGACCCTGATATACCCGTTTCCTGAGAGTCTCTGACAGAGCCTGACATATACAGAGGTGAATACTAGAAGCTAACCATTGAACTTATCACTGGGTCCTCAGTGGAAGAGTTAGAATACTGAAGGAGTTGAAGGGGCTTGTGGCCCCATGGGGAGAATGACAATACTAACCAACCAGAGCTCCTAGGGTCTACACAGATAGCCTGGGAACACACATGGAGGGACCCATGGCCTTTTTCATCTGTTTCTGCTCACTTATTTCTTGTCCCATTTTTGTTACTATGACCCACTGGTCTCACTGCAATCACCTTTGTTTCACTTCTGAATTCTCGGCAAACCCTTCTTCCAGTAAAGTCCCTCACTGGATCTCTCATTCTTGCTGTCTCACGTTGAGTGCCACTGCCAAGTCAGCTCTGTCAGTAGACAGGTTCTCCAGTGCAGGAGTGGGGATGGCCATTTCCAATTCCTGTGATGTCCTTCACTGTATCCCACTTACTGGAGCTCCAACATTGAGGCGCCAGAATGTTGCTGACTACACTGCCCCATGTTTGGGAGCCACTATGTTGTGTCCCACACTATCCGGCTTGGGGGCCACTGTGTCCCGAGCTGCTGCTCTGGTCTGCAGTCAGGGTCTAACAGAGAGAGAGAGAGTGGGGATGGAGAAGAAGAAATTGAAAAATGGAGACAAGACAGGGTGTGTGGCCAAGTCTCTAGTCTTGTTTATTGAAAGGAAATCCTGTATATATATATATATATATATATATATATATATATATATATATATATATGCATATGCAAGGGAACACAGCTGAAGACACTTTACCACGTGTGCCTTGCAGCTGGGGACACTAAACACAAAAACAAGATATGTGGGATAAACAACATGTTCATTAGAGTGTGCTCAGCTGTTGTAGGCTATTGAAAACAAGTCTCTTGTCAGGGTATATGGCCTGAGATAGTTGCAAAGATGATAGCTGCTTTCTGCTAGGAGTTGACTCCCAACATCTCATCACCTCTCCCCCTCTTGATTTCTTTTCTCTCCTCTCTTCCTCTTCATGTCCTTTCTTTTTCTTTCCTTCACCCTTTGTACCCCTGTGCTTGACTTTGCCTTCCATTCAGTGGAATATCACTTGTTAGATTACTTGATGTTGTACTATTTGAAAAGCAACAAACAAATTCTATAAAAACTAGGGTAAGAAGAAATTGGATATGTTCAAAGGAATAAAAAAATGCTTGCTTGTTTTTATTTTTAATTACCTAGTCACTAGTCAGTATTGATTTTCATAACAAGAGGATATGAAGGGAGGCAAGAAGCAACTACTCAAGGAAATTTACTCTAATTAATCTTATTTTAACTGTTTACCATGATGTAAATATCAAACCAGTAGAGAAGTGTTGTTTGGTAGACAGAAACAACAACTTTATATTGTGATTTAAAAAGCTATTTTTTCTAGCTCCCATCCTATGGGGCTTAGGTAGAAGATATCTACTTCTGTGATCAGTGATCTACATAAAAACCAGTCTTACTTAGAATGTACATTCTCATCCCACGTTGTTTCTAGAAGATTCCCATAAATCCACAATTTCAAGTTTCTGGTCCAGAGATTTTCTTCAGAAATGTTAATAATGCTTATGTTTCTTTATCATAGATGTGTATATACAGGTCCAAGACAATTGCTGCACGAGGGGTTAGTGGATTCTTATGGGTAGGTCCTAAGAATCCTGGTTAGTATGAGTGGTGAACCAAAAAAGGCAGTGAGCAAGAAAATAATCTCAGTGTTTTATTAATTCTTATTGGCTCAAACACTTCTCCAGCAGATTAGGCTTTCCTGAAACACATTATTATACAAAGCTCTCTGGAGAAACGAAATCAATAGAAATAATATACATATTGAAAATGGGTTTATTAGTTTGGCTTATACAATGTGGGAAGTCCAACAATGGTCTACTGCATCCTATTAGCTTCTCAGTGCACAACGCAGTCTCAAACAAGTGCTGAGGGCCTGGAAATCTCTAGAAAGTAGTTGAGTTTTGAGTTTTGTTCTTCATTAAGAAGCCAAAGAATCCTTGTTTTGGTTGTGAACCTTACTCTTACCCATAATATAAGTTGGGTAAATAAATTAATAAATAAATTATCTCCTACAGTAAGAAATCATTGGCCCTATTTTGCTACACTCAACATACTAATATACATACTACTGTTAAGAATTTTAGAAATTCAGATATTTGGCACACCATTTTTTTAGCCATCCTAATGGATAAAGTTTAGAATAGAATTCCTCAGTCTTTACCTTGTGCTATATTGATACAAAGCAGCCCAAAGGTCTAAATTTGGGAAGAAAAGCAGGCAGGCATCATTAATATTAAGGCTGTTGAGTGAAAGTTGAAAGCAGAAAATAATTGTTCTTTTTTAAAAGGAGGATATTATTTTCTGCTTTCATCTTCTACTAAACAGACTTAATTTTTTCACCTGCCATTAATAAAATCCTAATCATATTTTTAAAAACGTGTTGGATATGAATTTCAAAAAAGTTAATGCTTCTAGTTTAAAGTAGACTATTACAATCATAGGTTACAAATCTCAATAAATGAAGCACTTGGCTGTTTAAAATAAATAAATAGATAGATAGATCGATAGACAGATAAATAAGAAAGCCATCCAAAGATGCTGTACTATGATGTCAACAGAGGAAGACAGCTTTAGCCATGAAAACAACTTGCATGAGAAACGTAAGAAGCCAGGGAACCTTTTTCTTGTCTGTATATCTGTAAAGCTGCTTAGAAAGTGTCATTACTTTGAATGTGGCTTCCCCAACCCCCACCAGTTAATTCCCTAGTGCATTTAGAATATCTTCAGAAGTGTGACTGTGATTTTAAGTTTCATCAAGTCTGCAAGTCCAGCTACTACAAACATAGAACCTAATTACTTCTAATTCTAGTTTTTTTTTAACATGTGGAAAGAAAAAAATGCCTGCTTTACAATTTGTTCACTCTAGTTTTAAGCAAGTAAATATATTTATACATATTAAATAAAAGCACTTAGATGAAAACTGAATACTAGAATTTGTAAGACATTTGGTTTTTATATAGAAATATAATATGCATATTTGATTTTGTCTCATGATATAAAAATGTCCAGGGTGATCTGCACCATGCTTGGAACAACACTGACCTGTCACCACTATGAAGAACAAATGTGTGATGGAGAGGTAGAAAAGAAAGATAAAAGAGCAGAACTGTGCTTATGTTGTGAGAGAGGAGAGACTGGAGAATTGATGGCAATGATAGACGTTAGAGAGAGCTGAGGTCAAACATGTCTTTGCCCAGTGGGGTTGGCAAGGTAGTGTGCACCAGTCTGAAACAGATGCAAAATCAGCCACTGAACATGCCATCTGGCCCAGAGATTGACCTGACTATGGGCAATGATGGAGGCTGGAGATTAAGAATGGTTCACTTCCTGGTTTGTACCTCCTTGAGGAACCACCACTGTACATGATGCCACTGAGTGGCATGTGTGGGTCAGTGCTCTTGATACAACTGAGGTCCGGGTTGATGTCTTAACCCCAAGTTACCACATAATGCCATTCAATGTCCATGATGTATGCTGAGCCTGAAGCCATGCTGATGGGCCCCATATTGATGGGAGTGGCCTGCACTGCCACGTGAGGTCACGGTGATATCTATAATTTAGGCTGCCTCAGAGGGCCTTGTCTGGATCTCTGCCTCTATTGCAGCCAAGAGGTGGTTACAGTATATGCTGTCACCAGAAACCATGTGGAAGACCATCATCCATGTTCCCCCTGACTGTAAAGAGCAAGGAAGCAACTTTGGCAATGATATGGATTATTGCAGATGCATAATTTAGAAAGAAAGATATGGAAGGCTTCTGTGATAACCCCTGTCATTCCCTCCCCCAAAGCAACAGCTTAAAATAAGAAACTATCAAAACAAACTCTTAAAAATTGTGGTGGAGATGTTGAGGTATAGTGCTCCACAAATGATGGCTTCCGGCTACATACAGAAGAGGACTCAGTTCTATTTAAGGGACTCCAACTGAGAATTTTGTCATGCTCCAGTGAGTTTAGAGGATTTTTGTTTTGTAAGTGAGAGGAGGTCACAAGGGTGGGGGATGGGCATGGAAACACCAGAAACCTAATGAGAAGGGGTGTATCATGAAATTTCCAAAGAATTAATAAAAATACGTTAAGTAAAACAAATGCAACTTTAAAGACCACCATTGTGATGGATAACATTGGTCAGTAACTTGATAAGGTGTTTAATCACCTGGGAGACAAGCCTCTGGGCATGACTGTGGGGAAATTATACAAACAAAGCTAATTGAGATAGGAAGTTGGACCCTGAATATGGGCAAAACCTTTATAAAATTGTTTCGAGTATTCCATCATGCAATAAGCAAAGTAACTAATACAATCACATCTTGAATGGCACATCCATGCCCATTTTCCCTGTAGCTCTGAAGCATATTAGTCACTTACAATAGGCTGGTTTTATGTGATTAGTTAGAGCAGGATGCAGATTAGCTGCCTGATACTTGCGTTACTGATATCATGAAATACATAAGGGAGGCTTACAACTCACTGGAATTCAGAACTCCCACTCAGTGTTTTTATTCTCTTAAATGACCTTCTTATAACTAAACTCTTTGATTAAAGGACAACATTGGTTATAATTTTTCACTCATGTTTTGTAATTTTGTCTCTGTCACTATAGGAAGAATGCCAAGTTTCCATCATCAAAAGAAACAGTTATTCCTGATAATAAGGATGAGTGGGATAACTATGTATGCATTATGTTATTAGGTACCTCCATTAAGAAATTATTTTATTTATTTTGTACTCTAACTGCAGTTTCCCTTCCTTTCTTCCCCCCAATCTCTTCCTCCATTTAAAATATTTTTAATTTTTTACAAGCTCTCTGAGTACGTTTGTTTTATGTTTAAATTTTTTATTATTTATTTATTTGTGTATGTATTTATTTATTTTTACACTCCAGATTTTATTCCCCACCCCCTGTCCATCTTCCAAATGAAGGTACCACATTCCATACCTCCAACCCAACCCCCTGTCTCCACAAGGCTGCCTCTACCCTATCCCCCACCCCACCTCACCTCTAAACTCCCTGGGACCTCCAGTCTCTTGAGGGTTAGGTGCATCATCTCTGATTGAACACAGACCTGACAGTCCTCTGCTGTATATGTTTTGGGGGCCTCACATCAGCTGGTGTATGCTACCATTTTGGTGGTGCAGTGTTTGAGAGATCTCAGGGATCCAGATTAATTGAGACTGCTTGCCCTCCTATGTAGGGAGCCGCGGTGAGCAGTGACAACATTCGTCATTACAAGATGGCGCTGGCATCTGGTGCTCCCACAAGTAAACAACTAAACTGCGCAGGTGCAAGAGGCGAAAGGGCACCAAGTCACTGCCCATCCTGGGACATAATATGGGGTGATGAGTGAACAGCCAATCAGAAGTGAACACGCCACTCTAGGGCGCATATAAGCAGTGCCTTTTCCGGGCTTGGGGTCTTCCACTTCAGCTGATACAAGAATAAAGCCTCGTTGTAGTAACTACCCGAACACTGCCTCCCGTGTCTCTCTTGCGGGCGAGGGGATTCGGAAGGGGCGCAGAACATCTGGTGCCGAAACCCGGACACTTCAAGGTGCCTCGGAGACCCCCCCCCCCAAGACTCGGGGCAGGTTAAAAGACTACAGGATCGAGGTACGTCTCTGAGAGGTATGTTTGGGGTGGAAGCCTTGGTTGCGAGCGGATTTTCACCCATTGCTGCCACTGTACTAGTTGGCCTCTTGCTTGTGTTGTTTTCGTTTTTAGCTTATTTGTGTTGTGAAGATCCAGCTTGCAGCACAGCTATTAATGCAAGTCAAGAGGTTTTAGAAGAAGTCCACTCCAGTGTATCAGAAACAGAGTGTGTTAGCTGGCATCAGGCCAAGGAGCCTGGGGAAAAAAGATAAGGCCAAGGAGCCTGGGAAAGGGAAGCAGGCAAGAAGGCCTGGACAAAAGAAGCAGACCCAGGAGTCTGGTAAAAAGGGAGAGTACTCAAAAGAAACAGAGGCCACTGCAGGGCCTGTTAAGAATAAGGACCCTTTCCTGGCTGGTGAAGAGAGAGTGGAGGTCAAAAGGACCCCCCTTTACCCCATTAAGGAGCTTGCCGCCATAGACCTTAGCAGCTCCGAAGAGGATCTAACGCAAGGAGAGGAAGAAAGCCTAGAGGAAAAGGCAGCCGCCTATGAACAAAACAGATATGGACCAAAAAATAACCGTACTGAGATAAGACTAAGAAAGACCTTGAGTCCCTCGACCCCGCCCTTGCCTCTGGCCTACGCCCTGTGCAGTGTCTCTAATTCATTTCTCAGCCCAGGAGATCAGAGACAGCTACAGCTGGCATTTCCCATCTTTGAAGGGGCAGAGGGAGCCCGTGTTCATGCCCCAGTAGAGTATAGGCAGGTCAAAGAATTAGCTGAGGCAGTACGTGCATATGGAATTGGGGCTAATTTTACAGTATCCCAAGTGGAGAGATTAAGTGCAGCTGCTATGATGCCAGGAGACTGGCAGGACACAGTGAAGGTGGTACTTACCAATATGGGCCAATATTTGGAATGGAAAGCACTCTGGCATGAGCAGTTACAAGCACAAGCCAGAGTTAATGCAAGCATTGAGGGTCAACAATTATGGACTTTTGACATGCTGGCTGGAGTTGGCGTAAACCAAAACCTTTGATTTATGTGTTTTCAAAACTAGATGCTTACCCACCACTGTATTATGGCAAGAGGGGCCTTTGTTACGGATTCATCCCAATGCTTCTCCCGCAAAGATTATTGAATGGTATCCAGATTCAGTTGCTCAGCTTGCCCTTCGTGGACTAAAAGCAGCCATTACCCATTTTGGAAGGGAGCCTAAGGTTTTGATAGTGCCTTATACTGCCCATCAAGTCCAAATCTTAACTGCTACCTCTGATGTTTGGGCGGTGTTGGCCACTTCCTTTAATGGTCAGATAGATAATCACTATCCCAAACATCCCATTTTGCAATTTGCCTTAACTCAAGCTATTATATTTCCACGCATTGTATCTCAGGAACCACTCTTAGATGGAATGGTAGTTTATACAGATGGATCAAAAACAGGAGTGGGTGCCTATGTGGTTAATGATAAGGTTACATCCAAACAATACCATGAAACCTCACCTCAAATTGTGGAATGCCTAGTGGTGTCAGAGGTTCTGGAAATCTTTCCAGGTCCCTTAAATATTGTTTCAGATTCCTTCTATGTGGTTAATGCAGTAAAAGCATTAGAAGTTGCTGGGTTAATTAAGACATCTAGCAGACTTATAGAAGTTTTTCAAAAGATTCAGCTTACCCTGGCTAAGCGAAAATTCCCTGTCTTTATAACTCATATTAGGGCTCACTCAGGCTTACCGGGACCTATGTCCCGTGGAAATGACCTGGCAGATCGAGCCACAAAGTTGATTGCAATTGCCCTTTCACCAAAATTGGATTTGGCTAAAGCCTTTCATAAAAGGTTTCATGTGACAGCCGAGACGCTACGATGTTGATTTAATATCACTAGAAAGGAGGCTAGAGATATCATGACTCAATGCCAAAACTGCTGTCAATTCCTACCTGTTCCCCATACCGGAATTAACCCTCGGGGAATTAGGCCATTACAGATCTGGCAAATGGATGTTACCCACATCCCATTCTTTGACAAATTACAATATTTGCATGTCTCCATTGATACCTGTTCTGGAGTTATGTTCGCCTCTCCATTGACTGGAGAAAAGGCAGCCCATGTTATTCAACATTGTCTCGAGGCTTGGAGTGCCTGGGGAAAGCCTAAAATCCTTAAAACTGACAATGGACCAGCCTACACTTCTCAAAAGTTTGGACAATTTTGTTGCCAAATGGAGGTGACACACCTGAAGGGTCTTCCTTACAACCCTCAGAGACAGGGCATCATTGAGCGTGCTCATCGTACCCTTAAAACTTATTTGATAAAACAAAAAGGAGAAGTTGAGGAAGCTCTGCCCACGGTGCCATGGGTTATTGTCTCTCTGGCACTTTTCACTCTTAATTTTTTGTATTTGGATAGTCAGGGCAACACGGTGGCTGATCGCCATTGCCTGGAACCAACTAGGCCAAAAGAAATGATAAAATGGAAAGATGATTTGACTGGTCAATGGAAAGGCCCGGATCCTATTTTAATAAGATCCAGGGGAGCGGTTTGTGTTTTTCCACAGGAAGAAGACAACCCATTTTGGTTGCTGGAACGCCTGACGCAACGCCTCACAGTTGTGGACGATGATTCCTCAGCGGGTTCCCCTACAAATGCTTTTGATCGCTACATGGATTCTCCAAGCTTGGGTTCCTAGTACATATAGTGAATTTAGATGGGCTATCCTATCTGCTTTTCCAAAATCTATGCCCTTGCCTTCTTAAAAGGCGCCGCTTCTGCTAAACAAAATTTCTCCTATACCTTTAACTATACCAAACGAATTAATGCTTCACTCCAGTTTGTGTGTATCCTCCATTTCTTTTCATCTTACCCAACCACTCCTTTAATACTTGTACCAATGTGACTTGCTTTATGTCCCAGTGCTGGTCTGCTCTTGTCTATAAGCAGGCCCTAATAGCCAAAATACCACAATGGATCCCTATCCCTGTTCAGACGTCTGGGACCTTGACTTTATTTTGACAGAAGAGAGCTTTTGATATAACGGCAGCCATTGTCACAGCTATTATGCTTGGAGCAGACGGTGCTACCATTGAAGCTATTGCCATGTTTCACCAAGTACAAACCACTGAATTTGTCAATATTTGGCAGAAAGAGTTAGCCAGGCAATGGCTACCCACTCTTCCTCCACAGCAGAATTGAAAGGAGGTATTATGATACTCAATCAGAGATTAGATTTGGTTGAGGAAAGACTGGATATCTTATTTCAGTTGACATAAATTGGCTGTGAAAGGAAATTCAGAGCTTTGTGTATTACCAACATTCAATATGGAAACTTTACAAAAGCAGCCAATCTCTCACGTAAATTGTCCTTATATCTTTCAGGAAATTGGTCTGAAAATTTTGGTAATCTTCTTGAACAACTTCGCAGAGAAATTATTCTTGTCAACTCCACCCGCCTGGATCCCTCCATTGTTAAAGGACTTTCTTCTTGAATTTCTTCTGCCTTTTCTTTCTTTAAGGAAAAGGTGGGGATAGGCCTGTTTGGTGCAGCCCTATGTTGTGGATTAGTGTTCATGTTATGGTTGGTCTGCAACATATGGTTGGTCTCAGAGCCCAACAAAAACATGACAAGGTAAGGTCGCTATCACCCAAGCACTTGTAGCCTTGGAACAAGGATCTTCCCCTGAAATTTGGCTATCTATGCTAAGAAAGTAACTGATGACTGAGACCCTTAGTCGATGCACGCCAAGGGTTCAGCCCATTGCACTGGGTCGATGAGAGGTCTAAGTCTAGCCAGCCCTTGCCTGAATAACTGTGGTACCTGAATATTTAGAGGTGTTTGCAAGTGGGTACTCGACAGGGAATGTTCCACGAGTGTGGATAGATTTCCTAAAAGTATGCCTGATTACACAAAGGTTTGATGCCAAGAAACCTCCTCCCCTGGTGGCGCCCCAGGGTGGAGGCTCCCTTTCCCCGACAAAAGGCATCGAGATGGGTATGGGAAGTATTACTCATTGCACGATGACAAGAGAAGAAACCCATTATAATATCTCATTTTGCACAGGGGATCAGGCCTCTGCTTTCCCTCACTGAGTTGGTGCCACGCTTGATAGGCAAAAGGCTGTTCCATCTTAATAAAATAGAAAGGGGGAGATGTAGGGAGCCACAGTGAGCGGTGACAACACTTACCATTACAAGATGGCGCTGGCATCCGGTGCTCCCACAAGTAAACAACTAAACTGCGCAGGTGCAAGAGGCGAAAGCGCGCCAAGTCACTGCCCATCCTGGGACGTAATATGGGGTGATGAGTGAACAGCCAATCAGAAGTGAACACGCCACTCTAGGGCCCATATAAGCAGTGCCTTTTCCGGGCTTGGGGTCTTCCGCTTCAGCTGATACAAGAATAAAGCCTCACTGTAGTAACTACCAGAACGCTGCCTCCCGTGTCTCTCTTGTGGGTGAGGGGATTCGGAAGGGGTGCGGAACACTCCTACAGGGTTGCCCTCCTCCTCAGTTTCTTTCAGCATTTCCCTAATTCACCCACAGAGGTCAGTAGCTTGTGTCCACTGGTTGGATGCAAATATCTGCATCTGACTCAGCTGCTCCCAAGAACATATGTTTTTTATTATTGAAAATAGATTCCTCTCTCACACAATCCATTCCACTTCCCTCTCCCTTCAGAAAAGAGCAGGCCTTTCAAGAGTGAGCAGCCAATATGACAAAATAAAACACAGTAAGACGAGGCAAAGCCCTCACATTGAAGCTGGATACGGCAGTTCAACGGGAGGAAAGGGTCCCAGGGGCAGGCACAAGAGTCAAAGACACACACGCTCCCACTGTCAAGAGTGCCACACAAACAGTAACACATGCTCAGAAGACCTGGTGCATGTATCTTAATAGAAAGTTATTTGTCAAGAATTTCCATGTAATTTTTTATTTTTACTTTAGCATACAACCTGAGTAAAATTGAACTTATTTCATACTTTTCTTATAATAACACTTTAGTTTTTAATTTATGCATGCATATCCTTTGTTTGAAATGCTTATGTCTATAAACAAAGGTGTGGGAAAAAGGCAATCAATGGTGTCTGTGATCAAAAGTTTGAGAAACTAGCCATACAGAACCTGAAATGTCCATCTTCTATAACTAGGCAAGGCTTCCAGTATTGGGGCTGGGACACAGAGCCAGTCACATAACCTTTGATCCAAAACCTGTTCTGTCAGCAAGATGTGCTGGGGCAATGGTGGCTCAGAGCATATGGGAGGTTCCACCCAATTAGTGGTCTACATCATGAGAGGGAGCCCATGCCTGATACTGCCTGGATAGCTAGAAAATTGAAGCTGGACACCAGAGACCTTAGGTAGAACCAAACACAACTATGGCCAAATAAATAAATAATAAATAAATAAAATACTTAAAAAATTAAACAACCAAAAAGGTAAACAAAATGATTCCTAATGATATTCTTCTAGCCCTGTCATCATCAGAGAGGTTTTCTGCAGCTGATGGGAGCAAATGCAGAAACCCACAGCCAAACATTAGACAGAACTCTGGGAACCCCATAGAAGAAAAGTAAGAAAGATGTAGAAGCCAGAGGGATCGAGGACACCAGGAGAACACAGCCCACAGAATTAGCTAAGCAAGGTTCATGAGGGCTCACAGAGACTATAGTGGTCATTATGGATCTTCACTATGCATGGGTCTTCACTAGTTCCTTTGCTGGTAAGTTACACTTGTTAGCTTGGTGTTTTGTGGGACTCCTAATAATGGGAATGGGGGTTTCCCTGACTCTTTTGCCTGTTCTCGGGACCTCCTTTTCTCCTAAGCTTGCCTTGCCCAGATTTGATATGAGGTGGGTTTTTTTTGTTTTCGTTTTGTTGTTGTTGTTGTTTCAAGACAGGGTTTCTCTGTGTAGTCCTGGCTATCTTGGAACTCACTCTGTAGACCAGGCTGGCCTTGAACTCAGAAATCCGCTTGCCTCTGTCTCCCAAGTGCTGGGATTAAAGGCCTGCGCCACCACTTCCCGGCTGATATGAGGTTTTGTGCCTAGTCTTATTGCATCTTGTTATGTCTATGCAGTGTTTGGTTGATATCCCTTGGAGACCTGATGTTTTCTGAAAAGAAACAAGAGAGAGAAGCAGTGAATGTGGGGGCAGTGGGAGGGACAGTGAGAGGAGTGGAGCAACTAGAGGCTGAGGCTGGCATGTATTATACAAATGAAGAATAAACAAACAAACATTTTAAAAATTCATACATATAAAAAATCAAATAAAAAAACAAAATCTTTAGAAAGCTTTGATTCCTTAGTAATAGATTTTCCAAAAGTGCATATTTAGTCTAGTTAAATGCTTGTCAATATAATGTAGACAAGCTGCATGAATACTCTTATTGTGCAAATAATTTCATGATTATTCTTTTTTTCTGATACTAAATCAACATTTTACCATACTTATTATGTTTGAAAAGTTTTGCTTTCACCTGGCAAATATGTTTTAGATATCAGAAAATTTAAATGATTTATTATCAAACAGCCAGTACCTCCAAATAAATGGTTTATTTTATTAAAATGTTAAATTATTTACTGCCAGAAACTACATTCTTAAAGAAAAGAACCAAAAAAACAAGAAAACAAGAAAACAACCCACAAAATCAAATCAAACCAAATTAGAAAGGCAGATGGATTTCTGCACATGATAGCATTTAATATAAATGTTTAGAAGGGTGAATGCTCAAAACAAACACCCCAGTATTTGTGAATAAGGCAGCAGCAAACATATGTTGTGACTAGTGCTTTCATGCAAGGTAAGACAGTATGTAGGATTTTTTACCTTTAACTTTTTTCACTCTGATCACTGCATTTTGGTGACATAATGATTTCACCACAAGTTTTCTGTAAACACCACCAGCCTTGCTGGCCTGAGGATGGGGAGTTTGATTGGATGTTGAGATGGAAGCCTTGCAGCTTTAAAAGCTTGAGGCAGGAGCACATGTACATCATAGATAGATAGATAGATAGATAGATAGATAGATAGATAGATACATAGATACATAGATAGATACATAGATAGACAGACAGACAGACAGACAGACAGACAGGTAGATACCTTCTTGTCATGTAGAGTATAGCTATTTAACATGTACATATAGGTTACTTATGATTGAGCCCTTCAGTATTTTTCCTATTATAGGTGCTAATATGGTTTCCTGAGCTCACAATTCATAGATACACAATTTTGCTTTTCATTTCTTTTGCTCCTTTGCCTTGGTAAATACCAATGCCTTAACCTTTCACATATTTGAGATATTGATATTTAATCAAGCTGAAGAATAGTTCCTTGACATTAACTCTTGTGCCAATACTTATTCCTGAAATGCAGTCTTCAGTGTTAGAATCTAGAGATAAATGCATAATTTGCTAAAGCAAAAGGCAATCTTAAAGAAGGGTGGACTTTTCTTCCAATTTTGCGAAGATTTCTGGGAATTCCTTTGAAATGCAGCCTGTATGGAGGAGTGCATGGAAATGCATAGTGAGATCAGAATCTGTGTATCAGGCCATGACACATTATGACAAGAGTGAGCATCAGCACATGTTCTCTTTTTCCAAGTTTGACATAAGGTTAATAAAACCACATTTTTTAAAAACAAAAAAGAATACAATTTTCTTGCAAATTTTATATTTTCTTGAAAATATGATAAATTCTATTTTCTCTACTCAAACCGTCTTATTCATTAAGTCTGCTTTTAACACACAGAGGTCTTTTCCATGACAAAATTTCAAACTTAGAAAATCTGGTTCATGCTCTTTCAGTCTCTCCTCTCATATTTTAATATCCTTCTGGGTCTCAGAGCTCTCAAAGAGTCCCATCTCCAAATGAATAATATAATGTGTTGTAAAGTTAAATGCACCATGTGCAATATCTGTGCTACAAATACATTCAGATCAAGAAAACATAATTTTACACATTTTACTTCTATTAGAGTCAAGTGATGAGTGCTCTATTAATTTCTATTTACATTTTTATGTGTATGGATGTTTTGCTTCTATGTGTTTCTGTATACAATTTATATGCCTCATGCTGTTGGAAGCCAGAAGATGATGGATTCCCTGAAACTGGTGTTACAGACAGCTGTGATCCACCCTGTTATTGTTGTAATGGAGCCCTGGTCCTCCTTTAACTGATAAAGTCAATGTCTTTCGGACTGGGGATGAGGGGGGAGAGACTGTGAAAGATTGTATGTTTTCCTTATTTGAACATTTCTATTTCACATTCACTTGGAGAAAATTTCAGATTAGACAATGCTGGTGCATACTACTAATGAAGGATACAAATACTTAGATTGTAATTTTTATTAGTTATTAACTGACTTCATCTAAGCCTTGCAAGTCATAGACCATATAATCCAACCAAGATTTTCACAGCATTCTGCTCCTCAGCATTTTCACCAACACTAGGTTTTAATTAAATCAGGCAGCATACAGCTGAGATGTAGACATCAAAAAGTAGCCACAGTTAAAAGAAAAGTCTATAAATTTGAAAAAGAGCAAGAGGAGGAGTCCATGGATGGGTTGAAGGGAAGAAGGAAAGAGGGAAATAATGTAGTTATACTGTAATCTCAAATATTACACAGAATACTAAAAGTGAAGAAATAATTAATAAAAAGCACTTATGTCAACTTTTATACAAAAGTGCTATTTTCATTTTGACAAAGTTAGCTCCTAATATGTAAGTGAAAAATCACCTTACACAAATTTGACAGCTTCAGGTTTCTGGAAACCTATCCTTAAAAAACGAGGAGATGTTTTTGGGTGTTTACCATTTTTGAGAACTGTAAAGCAACTAGTTGTTATAGGTGATTGGAAGGAATAAAACTACAAAATATACTTTGTTCAGAAGCCTTCAGGCTTTATGTTAGCATGTTTCAAGAGGTAGAATTAATTGCTTGTGGCTGCATTCCCCAGGAAGGATGTAAAATAGCAAAATGATGATTTATAGCAATAAATTAATCACCAGTAAGATTAAAAATAACTTTGTGTGGTTATATTCTCATTCTATAGATAAAGGTTTCTCAAGGAGGAGTGCTGTCCCAGAAGAGATCAGGAGAAGGAACACAGTGGAGCTCTAGAGTGGTCCTATCAGGCAATAGCCTTTCAAACTAGCAAAGAATCTGAGGTCATTTATATATACAATATTTTCATTAGGGAGTAGCTTACAGTTGAGCTTTTAAAAGTAATTATTAGACGATAAAGTCACAGTGATTTACATAACATGTTTCAGTCAATAGCAAAGCAACATATGACCTTTTTCAGAGCTGTGTGAAAAAAAAAAGGGTAGTTAATTAGATTTTGTGAAAGAAGATGTTCCTTTAAGTAACTGCATACAGCTCTTTATAAAATGCAACCTGAAATAGTATAATTTATTACTCACTCTTCACATTTTTCTCATAACAGTTCCTATGTTATAGACCTTAGTCAATTAGCACAAATTGCTTATCATAGATAAGAAATATTTTATGTATAGATTTAGACAAGTAAATTTATATTGAATACAAATTGATGAAATATACTGAGTCAATACTATCACAGCTCTTTGGTTAAACAGAATGTAAGTACATGCTTATTCTCAGAAAGAAATGTCTATTCTGATTAACAAAATTGTGATGATGAATTACTGAAGCCCTCTATAAAATGGACAAATTGGTAATCTTGGAAAATATTTATCTTAAATGAAATTTAAAATAACAAAAATAAAGAAAACAAACAAACAAACAAGAATTTTTTGAAGGATCCAGGAAGAGCTAAAGCAAAATCCCAAATTGAATGATGTGACCTACAGTGTTACTGGCCAACAAGACCTGAAAGTCATCAGGTCATCAGTGGCTTTATTACAGACAACAAGCTAAGTCCCATCTTAACCTATTAGAAAGATATATTTGAATTTTGTTTGAAAGAATAAAATCCTCTAGGATGGTTCACTGTATTACATTATCTTTAACAACACTATGAAATGGAACCTTTTAGTTTACCTGGATCTGGATTTTCCATATTTTTATGTGCCTCTTTAAGCAGAGTTTAGTGCTTACTAAATTAAAAGTAAATATGCCTGCTTTAAAAGAATAGCTGTACATGATCTTTCCTTCCATGATTTAGTATTTGGAATCTACAAATTTTCTAAACTAAAGTTGAGAAAATAACCCAATTTCATTGTTCTAAATGCTTAAGGTTGAGTGACAGTGTTGTATGGAAAATTGTTTCGATTGCTTGCACTGAGATGCAAGAACCTGGAAAACTAGAGTGACTTGTGATTAGAGGCATCATTTCGTGACTAGATATGCAGCTCTCCATAATTCTCTCCAAGGTCTCTGACCTACAATGAGAAGGACACATGCTGTAGCCCAGGCTCGGTGACTGCTGTTGATGGGCAGCTTTAATAGGATAGACTAACAGAGGCCTTTCTATCTTTGTCAAATGCTTGGAGAACTGATTCCCCTTCCTAAGAATGTGCTTAAGCCTCCTTTCTCCTGAACACCTAGGGGAATCCAAAACTAGTTTTTACTTCTCTAAGATGAACATAATAAGACGTTGATATAAGAACTTTTGTCCTGTTTCAGATGTACTTCCCATGAGAACCTAAAAGCTTAAAAGAGGTATATTATTAATCTGACTTTGTAACCTTCTCCAGTGGGGTCCCCAACTCACTATTAAATGTCTTCAAACTTAGTGAAGTTTTGCCCACATTTCTCTAAATATGTCTCTGTAATCAATGAAACTCCTTTTATTGTTATGTATATTATTGTAATATAATTACATATAACATAATAATCTTTAGAAGTGGATGATAAATTCCTTTCCTGTATGGTAGGCTTTAAGTCACATATTTACATATAATGAAATATGCTTTACCTGCCCACCTTAATATCTGATCATGTTCCCCTCTTCCTCTACCATACAGCAGAAGACTGCCAGGTCTTAACTCAGTGAGAGAAAATGCACTTAACCTTCAAGAGACTTGAGGCCCCAGGGAGTGGGGAGGTATGATGGGGTGGAAATGGGGAAGTAGGGACATCCTCTTGGTGACAAGGAGGTGTCGGGTGGAGGTATGGGATGTGGAATGGTCAGAGAGCAGACCTGGAAAAAAATAAAGACTGGACTGTAAAAAATGATTAAGGAATTAAAAAAAAAGAAAGAGAAAAATACACACTGAGATTTAACTAATGTTAAATGTTAATACAATTAGGAAATATTATAGCTCAGTAAAATTAAAAAAAATAAGATAAACAATACATGTTACTTCTAAGATTGACAGTGTCAACAGCATGTTATCACAGAAAAATGGAGGCCCTCAGAAAGGTTCAGGCTTCTAAGCTACAGCTGGGAAGGTATCTGAGGAATCCTGTGCTAAGGCAGCCACTGGAGGAACAGAAATAGGGAAGCAGTGCTTGACATCCAATCCCACAAAACGCAGATCTCAAACTTCACAGTAGAATTTGCCTGTGTGCCTTGTGAGATTTCATTCCAAGTTAAGCTGTGCTTTTTTACCCTCCCAGTGATATATGACAGCAAAAGGCCAGGCATCTTCCTCTTTTGATCTGAGGATTATGTGTTTGAACTAAGAATTAGTACCCTGTTCTTCCCTTAGAATGCCTTAAGGTGGATATTGCAGGCACCTCCAAAGCAAAAGTAAAATCAACTTTTGAGGTCATTCTTGGCAGCTATTTAAATAGAAGTTGACATTTTGTTATGGTACATAGGATTATGTCATCCTTTCCATGATGAATCTGTTGATGTTTGAATAACCCCTACCATCTAAATTACTATTCTGAAAAGTCTGGCTTTTCAAATTCATTAAACTTTCAGAGGGCCATGGAGGATGTCTACATGTTTATTTGCAAATATTGTAAAAAAGGTTCTGAAATACTCACTTAATGTTCTGTAATAGTCAGGCATTTAAAAAGAAGAAATTTGAAGAGTCTGAAATCTTCTGTGCTTTAAACATCAACAACCAGGGACTTGTAAAGTTATATCTTATTGATTAATTCAAATTTAGATGAGTTTTTGTGGAATACTTCCTCTGCTTTTCCTTTATATTTCAAGTTTAAATGTATTCCTTCAGCATATATAAGATTTGTAAGAAGACAAATCATTCTGGAATCAGTTCAACTTGTCCCCTGTGAGATGTAAAGTTAAATAAGTAGAGGACATACATACTTAGAGAGCAAAAAACACCAGCTTCAGAGTTTAAGCTTGAAATCCTTCAATTTTCACAGTCATTTTCTCCCTTTATTCATTGAATCTATTTATCTTCTAGCAAAACGAAACAAAAAAAAAAAAAAAAAAAAAAAAAAAAAAAAAGATTTTTTTTTTTTACAAGACCACTAGGTGTCATTGTATCTACTTTTTAGGTGTTTTGCCGGCCTGTGAGTTTCACCTATGTTTTGAAGATTTTATCCAGAGTTCTGATGAGAAGATAACTAACGACTGAAGTAAGAGCTTTGACAATGTAAAAAAGAGATATTAGAAAATGGCCAGTTGGTGCATTATCAACTAAGGGAGAAATTGATTGGCATTTTATATGCAATATATTATTACTGCAATATAGGATCCACACTGGGATGAAACATGAAAGTAAAACTGCTATGTATGCAAGTTAAATGATTTTTAAACTTGTGGCTAATTGGAAATATAATACTAACTCTGTTTAGAGTGAAAGAACGGTCTTTTATATATCTTAGATTTTATTTATATTGTTGTCATTTGTGAACTACTTCCCTTAGAAATTAATTGTGTATCATAATTTATATTGAATACAAATAATACAGTTACAGTATTTTCTCCAATAGGCTTTACATCTCTCTGTGAGAAAGACTTTTAAAGGTGAAATATACACATCATATTTTAAAAATATGCTAATATATTTTAACGCAAAATGCATATATAACTAGGTTTTGTCAACCTAGAGTGATTGCCAAGGGACCCTTGCTTACTAACTGTGATGCTAAATGGGTCATAACTAACTTCATGGTTTCACTGGAAACAAAATCAAATATATGAAAAAAAACACACCAGATTTTGTTCAAATCCACTGTTACCATGGAAGACTGGTAATGCTTGAGGTCTCAGTATAATGTTCAGACAGATATTTCCACTCAGGTGACTATAAGAAGTAATTAAGTCCACCAGTAGGGAAGAAATGAGAAGGAAGTGCTCATCTACACAGGGAGACAGACATACTAAATTTCTGTCTGTCCCAGTTAAAGAATCTTTAGTAAATTATATAAGTTAAAATTAAGGCCTCTCCATCTTTGAGATGCATGTAAAGATGCTAACCCATTGTGTTATAAGGGTAAAAGTGTTTTCTGTAAGCACATTGGGAGACTATAAAGTGGTATATTTACATTGCTGAATTACAGCAGAATTTAAGGAACCATTTAAACAGGCCCTGGCAGGTAAAGACATGAATAGTGTTAGCCTGGCAGCAAAGAGAAAGGCAGAACTCTATAGAGCAAGCCAACGGGTGTCCTTACTTGGTCAAGAGATACTGTAAACTTTGGACCAGCAGTCAGGAAACCAGAAAGAAGCATCACAGACCTTTATTTTTCTCTGTTCTCCTTCTGTGAAGAATTCACAGTAGTAGAGTCTTGATACAACAGAGTCCAATAACTCTGATATAAAGTTCCATCTAGTTCACACTTCCAGGATATGTCCCAGTTTAGGGAAGGTGGGAACACACTGGTTGGTCAAATGACACACACTTCACACCTTCCCTCAGAACCAGAAATAGCCTTCTAATGTACAATGTGAATCTCTGTATTTTGAGTGCTCCAGGATATTGAACTGGCTCACTGTAAAAAAAAAAAAAAAAAAAAAAGTCCCTAAGGTCCCTTTTGTGTAGCTACAGCTGCTACATTCCTATATTCCTCTTTCCCTTTCACAGAGCAAGGTGGTATAGTCCTTGATAATCCAAGCTGTCATGACATGGTACAGCTCCCATCAGCTGTTATAGCTGAGCTTATGCTTCCTAGAATGCATTTTCCTGTTAGTCCTTCAATACTCAATTTGTTGAGAAGAAATTCCCTCATTAAAAATTGAATCTAGATGATCTGTTTGGTTCACATTTAACACAGCCTGTTCACAGGAATCACAACACTATTTATGCTGTAATATGGTCATGGCTCCTTTATCTCTAGACCTGAACTTCTAAAGATGTTTTAACCTTTATCTTATCTACTCACATATAATTCTCACATATAAATTCAACAAATGTTTGTCAAAGGGGGAAATAGACATTCAAAATACCCGGTTTGTTGCCCTATACTAGACAAACTAATTTGTTTTCTGATACAAGAAAATGCCCAGGTGACATATGCTGATATCTAGTGGGAAAGGGCCTACCATAGGAACTGCCCCCAAGATTCCAGAGCTCTTTCTCAGTGACAGACCCAATAGAAATGAGACAGCACATTGGAACCTGTTTTCTGTTGTCTCTTCCCTATCTACCTCACACTGCCAAAAACTGACACATAATTGAAAATTATTTCAGAACATCTGTCTCAAGATGTGAAGATGCCATGAAATTTCCAGAGATTATCAGCCTCTGCAGACAGAATAATAATGGTTATGAAGACATCTGAGAAAGCCATCAATTAGAATTCTCTAGCATTTCATTAATTTATGCTATCAAGAGAATTGCTGTGCTCAACCTCAATAATAAAGGAATTACATAAGCTTCAAGCAATGGTAAGCACAGAACCCCAGATCTCATCAATCAAAAACTGTGTGTTGTTGCAAACTAGTTAAAAAAAAAAAAACACTTTGATTTAAGCACAGATGTAGATATCTCTATTTGTGCCTGGAGATGGGGGGATTCTTTTACCACAAGTTATCTTTGATGGCCAGGGTATGTCAATATACACATTTACATATATATATATATATATATATATATATATATATATATATATATATTTACATATATATATATACACACATACATATATACATACACATGTAGATGTATGTATATATACATATGGTTCTAAAAATTGGTAATAGTATTCAAATAATTTGCAATTGCAGTTTAATACTAAAATAAGTATATAAGTGTACTTTCGAGACTATGGATCATTTAAATAGTTATTATCAACAATATTGTTCATTTATATTGTATTTTTATTTTACAAAAATTATCCATTTATATCTGATTTAAAAATTCTCAAGATTACAGAAGATGCACAGGACTGACAGATAAATGGCTTGCAGAAGTTCCAAAAGATGACTACCAACTACAAAATTATTGAGGTATGCAAAATGTTATTCATAATATATCTATGCTATATTATATAAGATGCTACCTACATTGCCCCTTCCAATGTCTGTCTTGATCTCTAATATCAATGGATGTTATTTATATGAATAAATGATCTTTAGGAGTACAACAAAGGAACTCAAATAAATAATTACAAATGAGAAATCTTGGTTGGCTCAATGTTATCTAATTGCTCCTTGTAAAAGGATTGTAGAATTATCAGATTCAAAGATAAAAGATATTAAACTGAACCAGGTGCCAGAGAAGGGGAAATCTGCAGCATATTTGGCTTTCAAGATGAATGGTCAATCTATGACCACAAATTATAAATGTTCTACAGAAGATAAACAGATATAGAAATATTCTATGGCTGGAAGATCCAAAAAGGAACAACCTTGATTTCAGATCCATTTTACCAAGGTGAAGTGATTTTGTATATCAGAAGCTTATAAGAGAATAAACACATTTTTGTTTTAAGTCAAGAACTGTGTGTTGAGTTGTGACAGCAACATGAAGAACATGACAGAGTCCTGAAAGGAGGCTGGTCACATAGCCAGAGTACACACTCTGCTTCCACCCACTCAGTACCAATCACAGGATTATCATGCTTCTTCTCTGCAATGAGATTGCAAAGGCTGGGAGCTCTGGCGCATTGCTTCTCTTTGTGCTCACGATATGGTGAACTGACAACTGTACTTGCCAAATGAGCTCAGTAAATATGCATCTACTATGTGTTTCAAAACTTGTAGAGACATGAAATCAGTGGCTATTGTATGTGGCTATCACACAACTCTAGCCCCAATGAATAGTTAACAAAGTCCTAAGGAAATAGACATTCCACAAAAATAAACACTTAGCAGGATTATGACCAGATGAATAGGCTTTCTTTCCCATTTTAAGCCTTTTAAAACATTTGAAATTCGGTAAAATTATTGAAGCTAATTTGAAAGGGGAAATTGCTCTCTGAGAACTAAATTCAGTTACTCTCTACAATAGCTGTCATCTTGGAATTCCTTATTTGGAGTATTTAGCAGCCAAAAAGTTTGTAAACACAGACATCTGAATCTTCCTAAGAATGTATGAGTTATTCATCCTCTGATTTTGCTCCTTATTTTGAATTTGTGTAGAATAATGGGGAGTAACATCACTTTGAAATGGTTTTCAGTTTCTCAAAATTTGGGCTTCAAAAGGTGACAAAACAATCCCCAATCAAGAATAGTTGGGAAAGTAATGCAGTGTTATTTCACTCAGGTGACAATCTGTGGATTTGCATTTACAACAGTACATTATTTTACAGATACTTGAAAATACTAAGAAAGGAGGGTAGATGAGGTAAACTTTCAGTGACATAATAATAGCAGCAACAGTTACAACAACGGTATTGACATGCTTAATATTTTTCACAATGGCAAATGTGTCTGTGGCACAGTTTTAATGCCTGCTGCAATTAGACACTGTTTTCTATTGTTGCTATTTTTTGAAACTAAAAACTTTCTGTACTCAAGGTGTGAAAACCTCAGAAGGTGACATTTCACTAATGACTCCTCTATGAAATTGACAAAGATGGATGTAGTGCTGTTATCCATAGCCCCTGAGAAACACAGTGCTTTCAAAACGACATTATACCTGTGGGAAAAAAAAAAAAACCCTAAGCTCTGTTTTCTTTTGTTTATATAAAAAATGGTTACATACCTTAATCGCAGTGTGCACATTTCATCTTAGCTTACAAATACTCCATTGGATCCTAGTTAAACATAGAGAGTTAATTATGTGGGTTTTTTTAGGATCTAATAACTCCAACATTATAAGTTAAGATTATGCAGCACCTTACCTGAGAGAATATCAGTATGACTTACATATGGTTTACTAATGAAATCCTGCCACTCCCTTGCTGATGGCGTTCATCTGTACAGCTTACTTCATATTTAAACTATATATAAAAGAATGTGAGTATCAAATAGAGTAATATGTATATGCATTGTGTATATATTAATAAAAATTCCAACTCTCATTCCGAATTATTCCAAATTTGAACTTTACTTTTATT